>NC_074724.1:4101052-4286052 GCF_947242115.1 Biomphalaria glabrata | reverse complement strand
ACACAACCTAAGTTTAGATCAAAACATTAAAAAGCCAACTAGATTAAACAACACATTAGATCTCTTCTTAACCAACAGACCTGGATTAGTAGTTGATTATAAAAATACACAGTCAGATAAAAGCAGTAGCCAATACAAAACCCAAAAGATAAATCTTACTCTGGAATAAATGTAACCTGACACAACTACACCAAGCTGCACTAAACTTTCAACAAACATTCTTATTAGAAAAAGACATTAACCAGTCGATGACCTCTGGAATTTCAAAAACCATCTTAAAAGCATTATAGAAAATCATATACCAACTAAATACATATCAAACAAAATAAATAAATGCTGGTTTAATAATAGACTAAAGAAGCTTTGTAAACAGAAGGTAAACCTATAAAAAAAATTTAAAGAAACTAATGCAGAAAGAGTTTACAAAAAGTATATAAAAATTAAACACTTAACCCAAAAAGTAAGCAGACAGCTGCAGAGTGAATACATAAACAATGTAATATCTAAAGATAACAACAAAAACCTATGGTCATACATTAAGTCTAAGAAAATGGAAACAACAGGCAACATTAAAAGATGAACATAACATAATACATAATGATAATGAAACTAAAGCAAACATCCTAAACAAATACTTTGCATCAGCATTCTCAGCCTCAGGAGACAAAGACATATTACTGAATTTGAACCAAGTAAACAACATAGAAGATATAGTAGTACAAGAAAATGGAATTCAAAAAACTATTAGCCAACACCAAACCAAATAAACTTCTGGACCTGATGGTATTCCAGCTAGATTACTCAAAGAACTAAGCAATGAGCTAGCCCCAGTGTTCAAAATACTCTTTCAGGCTTCACTTAACCAGGGCAGAGTACCAAAGGACTGGAAAGAAGCTAATGTCACCCCCCTATTTAAAAAAGGAGAAAAATCTGACCCAGGAAACTACAGACCAGTATCACTTACCAGCATCACATGTAAAATCCTAGAACACATAATATGTAGCAACATCATAAACCACTTAGACAAACATAATGTCCTCACACCATACCAACATGGCTTTAGGAAATATAGATCATGTGAAACACAACTAATAGGACTAATTGATGATTTTTCAAAAGGTTTAGATAATAGTGAACAAATAGATGCTATCTTACTAGATTTTTCTAAGGCTTTTGACAAAGTACACCACCATAGTTTGCTTAAAAAATTAAAATATTTCGGCATTAATGGTCCACTGCATCAGTGGATTAAAGATTTTCTGATAGGGAGAGAACAAACTGTAATAATAAATGGCTCTAAATCAACACCGATAACAGTAAACTCAGGTGTACCACAAGGAACAGTATTGGGTCCACTACTATTTTTAATTTACATAAATGATTTACCAAATTGCATTACTTCAGGAACAAAAGTCGGATTATTTGCAGACGATTGCATAATATATAGAACAATAAAAACAACACAGGACACAGATATTTTACAAAGAGAATTAGATGAATTACAGAAATGGGAATCAAATTGGAGCATGTCTTTCCACCCAGAAAAATGTCAGTTGTTAAGAGTAACAAAAAAAATAAAACAAATTAATTCCAATTATCTTATTCATGGCAAACCAGTAACACAGACTAAAAACGCATAATACCTAGGTGTTATAATAAATGAAAAACTGTCATGGAATCCACATATTGATGAAACTACAAAAAAATCAAACAAAGCATTAGGATTTATTAAAAGAAATGTCTATAAATCAAATAAGAACATAAAACTAAAATGTTATTTAACCTTGGTTAGGCCAATAATAGAATATGCATCCTCCGTTTGGGACCCCTCAACTCAAGAAAACATTAAAAAAAACTGGAACAGACACAAAATAGAGCAGTGAGATTCATAACAAACGAATATTCACATTTGACTAGAGTAACACCTTTAGTAAAATCACTAAATTTAGAAAGCCTTCAGGACAGAAGGCTCAAAAGTAAAGTAGCAATCATACATAAAACACTGAACCATAATCTTCAAATACAAAAACAAAATTTAATAAAATACTCTGAAAGACACAAAGATAAAGGCACATTCCTCGTCCCATATGCTAGGACAAATTTCTACAAACACTCCTTCTTCCCTAGTGCTATTAGAGCATGGAATGGGTTGCCTGAGCTAGCCAGGAAAACCAGTGACTTGGCAGAATTTAGGTCATTGGTTAATATGCATGACTAAATGCATGACGCGTAGGGTAGGACGTAATCATCTTATTTTTTGAAGTAACGTCTGTATTATATAAGATAAGATAAGATAAAAGTGTATCAGATAACCTCGTGGACGGACTTTGGGGGGGGGGGAGGGGGAAGGTCAAAATGTGCACTGGCCATACAATCCGTCCACTAATCGCGTGCTTTATGATGGACATCCAAACCTGTCCGCATTATACAGCAGTCAGTAGCTTCACCGGGTGCCGTCCCGGGAGAACATTCTAATCGTATGTCAATCTACGCCAATCTACGGGATTCTTCAAACTTGAAAACACAAGTGTTGTTAAGGTGTGTGTTGTGTCTGGTGTAACTTTGGGCAGAATTGAAGCAGATGACTTGATGAACGGAAGTGGAAAAGTGACAACGTATTATAGAACCACGTGTGTCTGTAGTGTGCCAACGGCGCTAGTTTTCAGTTGAGCAGAAATTAGCTTATATGCCACTCTGTAATTGAGGTTCTTTTTCAACTATTTCTGCACTAAAATTCAAAGCTATATTGACCAATATCATTCAATGCAAAGTCCAGTCAATTGTGTTTGAAAAAAAAAAAAGAACTTCACAGTATTACATAAAAAAACAACAACAACAAAGCTTATATTGAGTATATTATTAACGTCAGAGGTAAGGAATAATATGATAAATTGATATTTTAAAAGGATAGTGTCACACACTATTATAATTCCATGAAAGGGATATAACCGAATTAATATCACAAATAGCAATGTAAATACAGAGTTACTCTTACGTTTTAAAATTTCTGACAATGAGAGAAAAAAAAGAGAAAAAAAAATACATTGAGTGTAATTGTATCCTTTAGGAGAGTAGGACAGTCATGTCATTTAATTTGTAGAACTAGACTAACAATAATCAATATGTGCCAGGAAGGGAATGGGTGTGAAATTGGCCCTGGCATTACTATACCATCCGGCCCGTAATTTGTATATCGTATGATGGGCATCCAATTTTACTCCAATGCCCATATAGCCAGCCCGCCCCTGACCTGTGCGATTAGAAAAATTTTAATGAATTGTTTTTGTTTAGCATAATTTGATGCTTTTAGCTTTGACCCTATCACTTGTCAAAACCAGCTGGAAAAGGGTAGGGGAGAGAAAAAGGGGGCATCTGGGTGATCGCTTTTTTAATGTACTTATAAAAAAAAGGTGAGCGACCTGATTTCTAACTCGAGGACTAAGGCCTATTCAGACTTCCTCTCCTCAAGCCAATACAGTAACCAATGTGCTTATGAAAATAGGCTTTATAGTTATTAACAAACAGTTCTTTCTACAAACAATAAAAAGAACTAATTCAACTTATGCAACCTCATCAGTCAAGTAAAATTTCCCTTGTTCGAGATACCAAACAAAATAATTAATAACTATACCAAACAAACTAAGTATTTACCAAAAGATAATGAACTAATTGGTTTATTTCTAGCTGCCCCCAAAACGGAAAAGATGCTATTAGTTTTGAGTGGTCTGTCTGTCCGTCCATCCCGTTTAGATTTCGTAAACTAGAAAAGATAGTAAAAATCCAACAACCTAGTATTTTAGACCATTCAAAGTTCAGGTGCAATGGCTACTTTTTTTCTTTTCAGAAAGCGAAAAATCTTTTTAAATCACTTATGCAGGCAGTTTTTTTTTTTTCATAAAATACACCATTTTTACAACTATTCACTAGTAACAACACTGGAGGCTCTTTAGTAAGGAAGATGACAATTTACCATATATCTAATCATAAGTTATTGTCAAAAATTTTTTTTTTTTTTTTTTTTTTTTACAATTGTATTGTTAAGTAAGTTCTGTCATACTGACTACTACAATTACAAAAATTAAAGAAAAAAATCTATTTAGTATGCGTATAAGTTGAACATAATTTGAAACAACAATTAATAAGTAGTTTTTCATATTATCGCATCAACGGCAAAGATACACCACGGCTGAATAACACATAACCAAAAGAATTTTTTTTTACGGAAATGGTTTTTTTTTTCTTGAGGCTTTGAATAAGAGTTTGACCCTTTCCAAAACAATTAGATAATTATTTAAATACATCTGTTAGGCCATGTTCATATCTAACTTCACATTCACTTTCCCCTATTCCTTGGTCTGAGGAACCCTTGAGACACCACAGAAGATATGTCAAACTTCTTTCTCCATTCTTCTTTGTCATTTCAATTTGATAGAATTTCCTTTTGATATTCTTTTTTGAAAATATTGATACCTGCCTTTTTACCTACTTTAGTGGACCACTTCGGTGGCCGATTTTGAGCTTGTTTTCCACACAAACTGTCTTTGTAACCTTGTTTTTATTGACTCTTGTGTTGGAAGATAAAGAAATAAATGTGCAAAATTTCAGCTTGACCCAAGAATGAACAGACAGAGTTGGTTGATATAACCTTTGTAAAAAAATAATAAATATTGAAAATAACCAGATTCATAGTAGATGAAAGAATCCAAAGATTTGTGGAAGAGGAGTGACGTTATAACACTGTTATAGTGTATCGAAAATACGTCATGAGTGTCAAGGACGTTTATGAGGCTGACTTAAGCCTGCAGTTAGTTCTAAAACATTTGATTTAGTTATTCTTTTCTTTTTTGTCAAGTCTTTTCCCAAGTTTAGAAGCCAAGTCTCCCTCTGCCCTCTCACACTCTCTCTTACACTCTCTCACACACTCTCTCTTACACTCTCTCACACACTCTCTCTTACACTCTCTCACACACTCTCTCTTACACTCTCTCACACACTCTCTCTTACACTCTCTCACACACCCTCTCTTACACTCTCTCACACACTCTCTCACACTCTCTCTCACACACTCTCACACACTCTCTCTCACACTCTCTCTCACACTCTCTCACACTCTCTCTCACACACTCTCTCACACACACTCTCACACACACTCTCTCACACACTCTCTCACACACTCTCTCACACACTCGCTCACACACTCTCTCTCACACTCTCTCACACTCTCTCTCACACACTCTCTCACACACACTCTCTCACACACTCTTCACACACTCTCTCACACACTCTCTCACACACTCTCTCAATCTTTCTCTCACTATTTCACGTTTGCTCCCTCACTTCTTCCATTTCTCGGGACGCGTGTGTATGAGCACTCTTGACAGTGAGAACTTTTGTCTCGAGAACTTTTCAAATGTTCTCAAGATGATTAACATCGAAACAGGATGTACTCATTTGTTTCACGCCATTTTTTTTTTGTAATTCTTCTGTTTGTTTTTTTGTTTTGTTTTGTTTTGTTTTTGTTGTGCAGAAGTTCATTTGTAAAGTAAATAATCAAACATAGATTTTCAAGTAACATCCGAAGATGGTTTTGTATATAAGGATTTTTTTTTCCGATTATGAGGCTGGTGTCATTAGCCAGTCGTCTGATTATCCGGATCCGACAAGATCTCTCTATATCTTTCAGATGTAAAAGATTATTCCGAAAAAACATTTTGAGTTACAAGGCCTGTCTTTTTTTTTTTTATCTAAGTTCAACTTTGTAGGCTACACTTCAATTATATGACACTTACGAGTGAGTGTAATTGAAGTATAAGAGTTGGCATTTATATTTACATTAAAGTGTTTCATCTAGTGTATCATTACCTATAGACCTTATACCTAAAAAAGGAACGTATACCTAAAAAGGAAGTTACACAAAACCGTGTTGGTTCTAGGGTTAAATGTTAACGACAAAGTGATCCATATGCGATGTCCACATCTGAATAGTAAGCCTTATCTCCGCAGCACTCCAACAACGTTAATGTTCATGTGTGATTAGAATTTTACTTCAAGTAGAGGACGCGTCGCTAGGGCTAGTGTCAGTCGATGCGGCTAACTCATGGTTAGATTCACTCACCATTCTTTCTCCCCCTCTAAGCAAAATGTTTTTTTTCCGATAATATGTTTTTTTTTTCTTTTTGGTACAATGATTCTATTATCTAATTTCACTTATCTATACAAATCTATAAAATATGCATCTATTTAGTTGGAAATTTTGTCATTTTGTTGTTTTTACTAACACTTAAAAAAAACAACAGCACTAAAATCAAGGACCTTTCATCGGTATATAAAAATAAAGTTTCCCTTTACGACCTTGTCATCTATTGAGCAGATGATATAAAAAGCCACTGTATCTATGGAAACCATGGTTTACGATCGTGTCATTTCACTTGCACAACGGCCAACCGATTTTCTTTTCTGGCTGGAGGCGCCCAGAGATGCCGAAATAAAAAATCACAGTCTTCACTGGGATTCAAACCTGGAACCTCTGGTTCGGAAGGCAAGAGCTTAAACCCTCAGCCACTGCGCCTTCTAAACTAGTATATCAATGATGTCTACCCAGAAGGGTGTCGCCGTTTCGGTTCGCGTCCCCTCGCACCATCCTAGTGAGGCCTATGATAAAACAGTTGAACATTGAAACTTTCTTTGATCTGGTAACTGAAATGATTATGGATTTATGTATAAACACCTTCCAAACTTAGTACAAAAAGTCACTGAGACTTGAACATAGTTCGTGATGTCAGTAATTCAGCGAACTAGAGTCACGACCAATCAACCAGCACAGGTCGTTGTACAAATAAAATTCACTCAAGAGTTACATCGATACGTTAGTCATCGATAAGGTCGAAACACGTAATCGATCAACATATCGAATCAGTCTTTCGACTTTTTCAGGGAAGCCGTAATTTATAAGAATTTGTAAACAATCTGATACCAGTGCATAACAGCAGTGTTACATAATTATTTTATTCACGAACCCTCTTATCAGCTTGCAAATTCATGGGTGGAACCTGGGTGGACGAGTATCTCGAAAACGGCTCCAACGATTTTTCTAGAAATTTGGTTTTAATGTTTATATTTGTGAGAAAAATTACTACCTTCTTGGCCACACGGGTTAAACTCTGCTTTAACCGTTATGGTATTTCGAAATATAATAATGTGAAAATTAAATTTGGTCTGGAGGTCAAGACATTCTGTATCTTGAACCTATACGTCAGCGTGTATTAAAAAGTCACCGTCTTCCAAGTCTGGGTCTATAGGTCGATAATTGAAAATTGTATATATTCTATGTCAGGGGTTGGAAAATTACGGCCTGCGGGCCACATGCAGTCCACCGGAGTGTTTTTTGTGGTTCTGTTTGGCTTTCTCCCCCCCCCTCCCCTATCCAGGCTGGATTTATATTTCATATAAGGCCCTAAGCTATTAAGGATATGTGGCTCTTTATAATGCAATTTTTTTACATTCGCTTTTTCTCCAAAACGATGGAATAAATCTTTGTAATCATTTAGGGGGCCCAAAAGCAAGCGGCGCCCTAAACTACAGTCGACGTTGCCTATGGGCAAATCAAACACTGCCTACCCCCCTTTTTTTTCATGGCAGTGGGCCTGTTATTGCCAATAAGAGTACCGCAATGTAAGAACTAGCTTAAATCGCAGGTTATGAAAAACATATTTAAAAAGTATATCTTTTTTTAAATGTCTTCAGAATAAACTGACATACCTAATGTGTTCTTCGCGAATTATATCTTATTTAGTACTTTAATTCATTTTATAGGAGACTATATGCTATTCAGCTCATGGCCAGGATTCTTTGCAAATGTTGCATATTATTTAAACATGAATCGGCCACCAGTGTCGCTGCAATGTGCGAATTTGCATTTGCATTAAATAAAATTAAAATCTACTGCTCATTTGAAGAGTGGATCCCAATTTTTTTTACATGTTTGTTAATAGAATATTACCAGTAATTAGGTAGCCCAATCTGGCTACTCTATGGACTATTAGTATTTCAAATAATTTCAGTAAGTCCTCATAAAAGACCAATATATGAGATGAACTGTTGGAGCGTTCAGATAACTAGACCAGTATATGAGATGAACTGTTGGAGCGTTCAGATAACTAGACCAATATATGAGATGAACTGCGCAAATCAGGGAGCTCTTCGTATAGTTTCCTTTCAATCTGGTGTTTGGGGCCAGTGTCTTGTTCTAGTGACACTCAACGTGGGCAGATTTCACTAGTTCCAATTAGCTTCCAGAACATATTGTTGTAACTCCAGTGGCGGACTGAAAGGGTTAATGTGTGTGCGGCCTACTGATACACACGACTCAGGCCAATCACACAGGTCAACGGGTCAACGGCTGTCGATAGACAAGGGACAGTACTGCTAATAACCGCAAGTATGACCTGTGTTGTGGTCATGTGATCAAGAGCCTTCACGGTTGAGAAACAGTGTGTTTAAAAGAACAGTTGAGTCCAGAACATCAAGGCAGAAGGATTGTGGTACCTTTGAGTCCTCAAGAATGTAGCTGTACAAGCTAGAGAGACTAGTAATGTTTAATTAGGCAGTTCTGATAAGTTCAAGAAAGCATTTGAATTTGATGTAGCCAATTGTGTTGAATTGGCTGTCGGTGTATTTGTAATTAAATCGCCACTTTGTTACTCGAAGCTCTTGTTGTCAAGTTGATGTTTTAGATGTGCTGTTGTGTTGTTAAGTAGTGTTTGCAGAAGGCCTGATTGAGAAGATCGCAACATGTGTGTTGTGTTCGCTTCTGAGACGAAAGATTAGACGGAATAGCTTATAATAGGCATCGTCTTTCTTGTGATTAGAATGAGAGCTTGTCCGTTTCTCATTTAATCTGTTCACGATATAATTCAAAGTTTTAATCATAAAGCAACGATACAAACTGACCAAGTTTAATATTCCTTCTTGAAGCACAAGAACAACTTCAATACTGTTATGACTTTTCCATGCGCACCACCATCCAGGCTAGTGCAGAGATGCGCACCTCTAGTAACCAGACTAGAACAGGATGTTGACATTGAGAGAACGATTTCCGCCCAAGTCTAGAGAGCTAATAGGAGATGCTGTACTCAAGGCAGATGCCCTTTGTGTTTGTCATGTCTCCGTGTAAATAAACGTCTATGTCCTCGTTGAGTTGCCTCAGTTCAGTTATTACAATACATTTGGCTTCACAATGATGAAAAATTACAAATAAAAACGTTAAAAATAAGATCGTTTCTGTGCTTAATGTGTTTGTTTATGTGTTTGACTTGAATTGGAAGTTCGATCAAAATTGAAGATTATTTGAATTTAATAACCTTGTCTAGCAGTGGGTCTTTTGCTGCGTACCAGAACGTTACATGAGTGGATAGAGAAAGGCAGGAGAGAAGTGTGTTATGATTGATGGCTGTTTATATTCACCTTTGTTTTCTGATTTACTAATTGAACTTGTGTGTTGTCATTGTTCCCATTGCATTGAATTGCCTGAAAGAGATATTTCAATATTCTAGTCTAAAATTTCTAAGCCACCAAGAGATGGCAGAGGGCTAGGTTCAAACCAAGTTGTTGCATTTTCATTTTACTATACATTTGGAGAACCTCTTCAGTAATTTTAAAACCTGGAACTGTCTTCAGATATTTCATAAGATTTTAAAATGTAGTGTTTACAAGAGAGAGGGAGATGGAGAAAGGAAGAGATAAAAAGAAGAGAGTGAGAGAGTGAGAGGAGAGCGAAAATAGCATAGAGTTAGAGAAAGAAGAATGTGTAGATTTTGTGTAGTTATTTATTTTTTTTAATACAAGAAGTAGCACTAATGATTCACGTAAAGAACTTGGAAACTTTAACCACACACTTAGGAAATTATATGTGTATCAAATCACTTCCTTTTTCTTTTTTTTTTTAAACTGAACAGAACTGTGAAATAATTTCCAAACACATGTTGTTTTTAAACAAAGTAATAGGCAATATGCAGATTCATCTTAATATAAATGTTTGCAATGCATCGTACTGCTGTGATACTGACTATTTATCTTATAAGCGTGTCAGCGGAGAGAGAGAACGGTTAGTTATTTTATGTGCTTGCTTTATTATTTTTATTTAGTTTCGACTTCAAATAACGTATCAGCTATTCTTCTTTGACTCTAAATGAGACAATTGTCCAATTACTATTTTAGGTAAATATTATCTACAATTTTATTACTATATTGTCTAATCTCATTTCGAAATCATAGATTTTGTTAGTTTACTTATTAATAGCTTTTGGGGTGAAGAGACAGTTGGGTTAAATGTGTTTCAAAAATTATAATAATGAAAAATAATAATAACAAAACGGTAGATTTTTATCGCCCTAATCTGCTGTTCATTGATAAAAAAGAAAAAAGCAGCTACTTTTATTGACATCGCCGTACCACTATCTCATAATTTAAGAAAAACTGAAACAGAAAAACAACGAAAATATGGGAACCTTAGCTTGGAGATTAAGTGTTTAGGGAAGTTATCCAAAATAACACTATACCCCATTGTTATATCAACCGAGGGGATAATAAAAACTGACCTAACAGACACCTTCAAGGCCCTTAACATTCCTAGGAACATTCTCGTTGCCTGTCAGAGGGCGGTACTGTTTCAGACCTTTCACATCACCAGAAAATTCCTCAGTGGAAACTGATAAGGGAACTACGATGAAATTTATTTCTTTTTAACCCTTAAAGTGCTGAGCTTTTTTTGTTTTAAAAGGGTGCATACAAAACGGAATTACTATTCTAGTGTTTAGAGTTTAGAGGGTAAGCTGCCACACGCGTCTAGAGGGTTAACGAAACTCGACCCTGACAGCGCTAGAGAATGACTACTTGTTCGTTTCTAACATAATAATTATAAATTCCTAAAAAGAATCTCGTAGTCTGTCAGAGGGCGGCACTGTTTTAGATCTGCCATATCACCAGATAATTCCTCCGTGGACAACAATGAATTTTGTTTCTCACGAACGAAACTTGACCCTGGCAGTGCCAGAGAATGAATATTTGCTCGTTTTTAATATACTATGCTTATTCCAGAAGAGTTAGAAGAGTATTATCAAAGACGTGTTGCACTGTTTGTTTTAATGTGAAAAATAATGCAAAATTTCTTTAAACGATCAAAAAATTGGTGAATTTGATGGGGGCCGCCTCTTTGTAATATTGTTTAGTTGTTAAATCTTCAGTTAAACATTCTAGTGAGGCTGCGTTGCAAGAAATACAAATCTATATTCACAGTTTTAAGATTAAAAACGAATATCTCTGCCCGTAAAGCACATGGTACAATGGTACAATCTTTAGATCCCCTAAAATAGGGTCAGATCATGGGCGTAGCCAGGATTTTTTTTCGGGGGGGGGGGTTAGAGGGGGGGAAGACACCCCGCAAAAAAAAAAAATATGTATTTATGTGTGTGTGTGTACATAATTTTTATTACATTCTGACCCTTCATTCTTTCGGAAGACGTTTATTGTGACCTAGAATAGGTTCTTCCATGAGTTAGTGGAAAAATTGTAGATTCCCCGCCATTACTAGCAAGGGGGTCTTGGGAAGCGCTACGAGCTTCCCCAGCGCGGGGAGAAACCCCGCCGCCAAGCAATATTTTTTATATTGAAAACCAACAAAATGCTTATTCTGAGGTATCTACAGTGCATTTTCCTGCTATTAAAAAGTTCTATTTCAAAAACCTAATGTGCTATTCTTACTGACTTAGACCCTCCCGCGCCGTTCGGCGCATTTGCTGTTAAGCTGTGTCCATAAAATTGTAGATTCCCCGCCATTAATAGCAAGGGGGTCTGGGGGGAGCGCTAGGAGCTCCCCCAGCGCGGGGCGAAGCCCCGCCGCAAAGCACAATTTCTGGTTTTGAAAGTCAACAAAATGCATATTCTGAGGTATCTACACTGCATTTTCCTGCTATTAAAAAGTTTTATTTCAAAAACCTAATGTGCCATTCTTACTGCGCCGTTCGGAGCATTTGACGTCAAGCTGTTTCCATAAAAATCTGTTTCTGGTAATGTCTGAAGCCTCTTCCCACCTGCCATGAGGACCTCCCTGAATGAGTGGCGTCAAGTTGTACTAGGATATCATGGCAACTCTTCTTATGCGTAATTTATTTTGTCGGAGAACATGACCAGCAAACCTCATGCGTCGCTCTCTCACAATCTTACTAATGGGTCGACTCCCAGTTCGGCATAAGATTTCCTTGATTTAGACCCGATCTCTATAACTGACTCCTAAAATCTGTTTTAGCCATCTTTGTTGAGCCACATTTTGTGTTTTTCAATTTTTTTCGGCAGATGACTATTCACAGCAGTTTATTAATGGAGCCCTGCCACTGGTAAAAATGTGTAACCTCTCTTGAATACGCTCTTGGAATTAAGTGACTGTAGTTTGCTTTAGATTTGATATCGAATAGAGAAGTTTTATCGTCAAAACCATCTGTTGGGATTTTCCACCTCAAAATGCTCTGTAGGGGGATCTTAAAGTCAAAACCATCTGGAGGGGTTTTAAACTTAAAAAAAAAAGCCATCTGTAGAAGAGGGGTTTAAACTCAAAACCCCCGATTGGATTGGCTACGCTAAAATAATTTTAGTGTGTAATTTGCTTTTTTTTTTATATTGAAGAGGTATTTTTAGCATGAAACCCCTCTGAATGGGGGTTTAAACTCAAAACCCCTTTTGGCAACGCTCATAGCATTTTGAGCCCGTTATCTGCTTTTTTTCTTACACTGAAGATGTATTTTTTATCCTCAAACCCCCCTGGCGGGGGGTTTAAACTCAAAACCTCTTTGGCTACGCTCATGGATTTTAGAGTGAGTAATTTGCTTTTATTTATATTGAAGAGGTACTTTTTAGCTTCAAACTCCACTGGAGGGGAGTTTAAACTCAAAACCCCTTTGACTACACTCATAACATTTTGAGTGTATAATTTGCTTTGTTTTTATTATTAAAGAGGTATTTTTTACATTCAAACCCCGCTGAAGTGGGGTTTAAACTCAAATCTGAGTCAAAACCCATTTAGCTACGCTCATAACATTTTGAGTGCGTAATTAGCTTTTTTTTTATATTAAAGAGGGGGTTTATCATACATTTTAGAGGGGGTTTTAAAATCAAAATCTTCCTTAACTGTGGCTCTTGGATAGGGGGGGATTTTCGATTGCGTTTTTGTTTGTTTTGTTTTATAGAAGAGGGGGAGTTAACTGCAAAAACCCCAGGTAGAGGGTTTAAAACTCAAAACCCCTGGTATGGGGTTTTAAACTTAAAACCCCTGGTAGGAGTTTTTAAACTCGAACCCCTCTGGTAGGGGTTTTAAACTCAAATCCCCTTTGGTTGTGCTGGGGCAAGAGATGGTTTAGTATTAAAAACTCACCTAAAATAAACAAAATCAAAGCGAAAAATCAGTCATTAAATTCCGACTCCCCCCCTTCGGGGGGGGGGGATTTCATTTCGGGGTTTGAACCCCAAACCGCCCCCCCCTGGCTACGCCCATGGGTCAGATCATGCATACATTCTTAACCTTTAAAAAAATTTACATTTAAGTATTTTTTAAAAAGTTTTTCTTATTTTTTTGCATTAAAAATCATTGGATCCATGCTGTGATTTTTTTTTCCTTTTTGTTTACAGCTAAAGAGTCGATTTCCTGCAGTCCGACTTTGGAAGGCTCCGAACTTATCGTCAATGCAACATGGAATAACACTGTTGATATGTCAATCAAACACAATGAGGTTATAGTCTTGGTGTGTAGGGCGAAGCAAAACTGTACACCTATTTACAAATTCCCATTCAAACTAGCGAATCCAGTGGACATAATGGACAGCATATCGTCGGTCACACTGAAAGTAGAGACCGCGACCAGAGAAGGTTCACAACCAACGGGAGGCAAATGGAGCCTACACTATTTCGGAAAGGGGGAGATAGTAAATACAAACTGCTTAGTTGTAGGTAAGTGTTCTTACATCACAAATGCCGTTTTCGAAATACTTATGTCTTCACCAAAGTATGAGTATTGTTATAGTACTCTTCTCGTTCATAATGTTAAAATGTTCAATATTTTGTTTTAGATAATCTAATAGCTTACAGAGAATTTAAAAAAAAAAAGTTTTGTCATCTTACTTTGTGTGTCTCTTTGTCTGTATGTCTGGTACACATTTTGTAAAAGCTATTCCTCTAGCGTATCATTTTCAGATCAAGTTAAAACTGAACCCAATTTGTCATTGCCACTAAAAAAAACATGAATAAAAAAAAAGTTACCAAATAATAAATTAATTAGTGGTAATTAATTGTGTTTGATATAAAAGAGAAATAAACCTTACAGTATTGTGAAACTTAGCTGTAAATGTGCAAGTCTTTCCCTCATATAAACTTTATTTTTTAAGAGTTTTTATCGGCCCCGAAAGGGGAATAGACGCTATAATTTCTGTGTGGTCTGTCTGTCTGTCTATCCGTCAGTCCGTCCCGTTTGAATCTCGTAAACTAAAATAGATATTGAAAATCCGGCATCGTGATATTTTAGACCATTTAAAGTTATGATGCATCGGTTGCTTTACCCTTTTCTGAAAGCGGACAATTCAAGTTTGAAAATCAACTATGCAAGCAGGTTTTTTTTACATAAAAATACATCATTTTTGCACCTATTCACTCTTACTAGTAACAAACACGGGAGGCTATTTAGTAAGGGAGATGACTATTTACCACGGTTTTAACACTTTAATGTAAACGGTTGTAGATTTTTTTGTCAAAAAAATATTATTTTTTCTTACAATTGTATTGTTAAGTTAATTTATGTAAGTTCTGCTATACTACATTTACACACAAATAAATGTTTAATTTTTTTAAAGAGAAAAAATCTATTTAGTATGCATATAAGTGAAACATAATTTAAAACAATAATTAATATGTAGTTTTTCATATGCTCGCTTAAACAGCAGTGCTGGTGCATTGTAACCATGGAACACAAAACTAAATTATTTATTTTTTTTTGGAAATGTTTTCTTTTTTACACGAGGCTTTGAATAAGAGATAGACCTTTTACAAAACAATTAGATCAATTAGATAATCATTATATGTCTTCCGTTGGGCCAGGTTCAAATCCAACGTAACCTTCACTTTTACCTATCCCTTGGTCTGTTGGATCGCTGGGGCACCACACAAGATCTGTCAACCTTCTTTCTCCATTCTTCTCTGTCATTAGCATTTGATTTAAATTCTTCTGATATTCTTTCTAAATATATTAAAACTTGCCATTTTACCTTCCCGGGTGGACCACTTTGGGGGCCGATTTTGCGTTTGTGTTTCCACACAAACTGTCTTTATAAGGACTTTTTTTTTCGTAACAAGATCTGGTCAAACGATTCTTCTGAAGACCATATTTCAATGTGTCTTTACTTTATTCTTTATTGCTTATTTTATTTCTATAAAATTATTGTTTTTTATGTTAAATATTGGTTATGCATAAATTAGCAAGAGCTTAAGGAAAATGATAATGAGTACACAAATACATTCAAATTATTCGGACTGTTCCAGAGATCCCTTGCTATATGACTCGAAATACTAGTATTGAGCGTAAATAAATAATGTGAACATGCAACTTTGAACATTTGTGCGCCCAAGGGGATGTGTCATCGCCAATGTGGAACATTTTAAATCCGATAGTCCTTTTAGCTCCTTGGCTAAATTAGCTGATTATGCGGCTCTAATAGCTCTGTTCTCAGCGAGCTCATATCTATATGTCTATCATAGATAAATAAGCAACATTGAAAAATACTGTAATAATATTTTTTAATACTAAATGTTGAAAAAAAACAACCAAAGAAATAAACATCGATTTTCGTCAGGAAAAGATGGAAAATGATGACCTGAGAGAACATTGAAATTGTGCAAACTTTTAAATACCTTTCACTGTCTTAGATAATAAATTAAATTTTACCCCAAATAATGTTTTTATCATCAAAGAAATGCGACTAAGATACCGATTACTAAGAAAAATGTCGTCCTCTAGTGTAAGCGAAAAGACTTTGTCCATGTTTTACAATGTTTTCATCTGCAGTATTTTAAGTTTCAATTTCTAAGCCTGGCATGGATATCCGCTGACAAAGGGAACATTAACAAGCTGAATATCAAAAAATTTTTTTTTTAATTAAGCTAATATTAAGTGTATCAATTAGTTTGTATTAATCATATAATTAAATTTGTAATAGATCTAGAATAACAATTAAAAACATCTTTACTTCATGCTTTCAGCGTACTCAAAACACAATGATCTTATCACTTGTCTGGACCAGTTTGAAGGGGGAGAAAGAACAGGTTATCTGGGTGATCGCTTTTTAAATGTTTTGGTTTTTTAAAGGGGAAATGACCTGAATTTGAGCTTGTGGGACAAAGCCTTTGGGTTCTCAAGCTAATGCGTAGCCACTATGCTAGTGAAGAGTCAATGAACATGGAAGATTGTAAATTTAACTATAGTTTCTATTTTATATTTGTGTTCACTCAGACGTCAAGCTAAAAAAAAGGGGACTAATTCAGTTTATACCACTACTTCAGTCTGTCAAGTACTATTTCTTTCCCTTGTGCAAAAATTTCAGTTTGATATGAGATTGGGTGTAGGAGAAATCACATATACAACCTTTTTACCATACAGACAGACTGAGTGAATTTCTATAACACTTTTTACATTAACGTAAGTAGCTAAGAATGTAGCTCAAGACTATTTAAATGTTGACAATGGCTCTCATAATGCACAGCAAAAATCATTTTGTCGAGAAATTGTATGCATTAAAAGAATCTGTTTGTGTTTTCCTTAAAATGGAAATATATATGTAACATAGGGTCACTATGGTCAGTGTCACCCAATGCATTTTAGTTTAAGGTGTCCTCACCCCTGTCGCATGAGATTTTCGGGACATGTTCTCCGACAAAAAGAACTGCGTAGAGTTGCGATGACATGGAGGCCAATACGAAAAAAGCGCAAACAATGACGTCCTCGTATAACTTGGCGACACACCTTCATGGAGGACCTCAGAACAGTGGACACCAGGTGGGAGGAGGCTTCAGACATTTCCAGTGACAGATCTTTCTGGAGACAGCTTGCCGCACAACAAAATAAATAGGTGGCTACTGTGATGTTGCTTATTCAGGCTGTCTTGAAGTCAACCAATTACTCAGCAAGCGTTTGGGTGTAATTGTTCGGGTGTATTACGTGTAGTTGACCAACAAGTCAGACAAAATAAAACAACACCTGTTTTTAACAAGTGAAGAGATGTAGTCAACTCTGATGAACAATTGTACATAGATTTATTCTAAGAAAAGGCCACAGTAGAAGTCTCTGTCACTAAACACGTCGTTACCCTGGAGTGTTCTATCGCTAACTGATTTTTCAGTCTCTAACCCAACATATCCCAAACGTCACTAGTCCCGTTCAATATACGTCTTCTATGGTGCGTCGCTAAATAACTAACCTATATAAATAAGGTGTCTAACACTACACACCAGTAAAATAAGTATTGATTCGAACTCGATATTTTGTTATTTACGGCCTTTTCAAAAATATTTATTAAATAAATTAAATATCAGATTTAGAAAACTTGAAACTTAACTAATATGAATGAATTTTTAAAGACTTTTTAGACTTAAGGGAAATGGTTTTACATTATACAGGTTGTTGTTTTTTTTTTGGTTCAAACCTTTACAAAATTACGAAAGGGTAGGATGTGTGAAGTATGAGACACACTTGAGGCATAGAGCATGTACGTTTGTAATAGGTTTAATCGTCGTTACGTTATCATCGTCTTTATCAAGACATCTTGAAGCGGCTTGATTATTTTACTCAAGAAGACGTCAATAGAACGATGGAACTTTACTCGGGATCGGATGTTTGTTCTGAGGTTGGTACACTAAAATCGAGTGAGTAATTGAAACATCGTCTTCAGAAGAATCGTTTGACTAGATCTTATAGCGAAAAAAAAATCCTTATAAATAATGAAGACGATAATTAAGTATCTTAAAACATTAGTGATAATGATGTTTCTATAAAAGTAATATAATCCTCAAATATAGATTACCTACAATGCAAAAACAACCTTTTTTTTTTCATGTTCGTATAAAAACACTTTGTCCTTCCCCTTTATTATAAAGAAACTATATAATTTTAGATTTATAAAATTGACTTATATAAACACGCTTGGGTATTTTATCTCTTTTATTAAAAATTGAATTTTTTTTTAATCGGCGTCACCTCTTGGTGGGTGTCATACGGGGCTGGCCGCACACCACTAGTGACGCCACTGCAACATAAAAAACATGTGTATGAAGGAAGGAAGCACTGTGGCTATTGTCAGCTAGTATTTCAAGGCTTGTGACATTTTGGCTGGAAAATGTTGAAAAAATTTAATCCACCTGTTAATCACCTTCATAATCTTTTTACAAAGCTTATCGCAACTCACTCTATCTGTCTGTCTGGACAAAGGTATGTACACGTTATTTCTCTCACAGCTATTCTCAGATCAAGCTGAAACTTCGCACAATTATTCATTAACATAGACAAGCCATAATTCAAAAAATAAAATAAAAAACAGTGAATTAATTACTGGTTATTTATAATTTTGTTTCATATTAACAAGGGAAACTAATCCTTCAGTATTCATAGATATGACTAAATTTGTTGGCTTTAGTGTCCTTAAATACTTGTAAACCTTTTTTCTCTCTCATGCATCCTCCGATCAAGTTAATACTATTCTTCTTGAAACTGTCAGGTACAGTTGCACCTTCGGCTCTTGGAACCCTTAGCCAGCAAAAGTGAACAAGAGCTTAATTTCACGGCCTGAATGAGAACAGTGTACACTGTTCTGTCTGGCGGGGTGTCAGGCTCGTGGCCGAAGACCGCGTGCACCGGGACCCCTGCCATTTTTCTTTTCTATACCAGGCTAACCGTGCGGGACACTCCATTTATGTAACGGCCACTTGAGGAACAGCGCCTGGATTGTGACGAGGTTGTGGGAGCTTCTTTACAACTCCGCACAGTGCAATGAGGATGCTCTCGCACATCCTTAGGCACCCCCACGGGAGTCTTGTTTTGCTACCCTTTAGTCTAATCGTTTCCTCCTACGATCGTTTCCACTCGGGCGTCACTATGAGGCAGGGCAGCATGCCCGGGAGTTGATACTATAAACAATTATGTTACCTAACAATACAGGAATCAATTTTTAAAATACTCAACTAGTGAATAAAATATTGGTAAATACGTATTTTGTTTGATATCGAATAAGGAAAATAACTTTTAGATCATTAACGATATAGTTTTAAAAAGGTTGTTTTTTCCCCTAAGCTTTGTTTTTTTAAATGGATTTTTAAAATATTTTGCTTGTTTTTCCTTGAGCATAATATATGTGACATAGTTATTTTAAATACGATTATTTGTCATGTATTACACTTTCTTTCAGCTATGAGTGACATCCAATGTGAAAGTAACACAACAACTTCCGGTTTCTGCATCACTTGTTTTGCAAGTCAAGTTTTCCCTCCGGCTCTGTGCGAGATCAGTGTCAACAATTTTAGAGTAAGTTTTATAAACTACTAGCCTGAAAATACCCGCGGCCTGCTGGCATTAGTTTGGGTATTACTGATCCAGTGGATTGGATGTAGATCTAAGTCAAATAAATGGCAAATGTTTTCTTATCAATTTTTTTTTTATCTTTTAGATATTAGTTTAAAGCACATTCCTTAGAAGACTCAAATTTAATGACCTAAACTCACCACACTACGTCATCAGAACCAGTGTAGTGCTACAACACAAGCTGTCGTTATGTTATCCCCCAACCAAGACGTCACAGCTTCAGCCATAATAGTGGATATGTATGTGTATCCAAATGTTATCGGCAAAGAATATCCTCGGGAGTTTAGGAAACATTCAAGAGTCTTCTTTGACTTGGGTTTAGTTTCATCTTACTTATTTTTTTCTTCATTTAATACTTATGACTTATTTTTAATTGATTTCTTTGTAATTGTGTCACAAATCGCCTCATTTATGGTATGCATTGGGTGATTATGAAGACCCTTGTCTAAGATTTTTGGCGAGCAACTCCGTCTAAAATTGTCTATTTATAGTCTCGTCACTCCAATGAAATTCCCGATCACCTTACCCTTATTATAAGCCTATAACACTCCTGACACTAGTTCAGTCTTTTGACGACATGAACACAGTACTATCTAGCAGTGTAGTGATATCACACTAACGATGAAAATATTGAAAGCTGTCTTTTAACCTTCCTGAGTGAACCACTTCGGGGGCCGATCCTAAGTTTGTGTTTCCACACTAACTATCTTTGTAACTTTGTATTCTAATTAACTCACCGGTTCTGTGATGCCAAGCATATTGCGATATTTTTAAGCTATATAGACGTTCTTGGAAATGTATTCCAAACAGTTTTAAGTGTTGAGCTATTATTTTAAAATACATTTCTTAGGAGACTCAAATCGTATCGCAAGACCAGATTATCTACACTCACCACAATACTTCATCAGAACCTGTGTACTACAACTCCAGCTGTAGTTATGTGATCCCAGGCCAAGACGTCACCGCTTTAGCCATCACAGTGGATGTTTATATGTATCCAAATTTTATCGGCCAAGAATCTGCTCAGAAGTTTAGAAAACATTCAAGAATCCTCTTTGACTTGGGTTAATTTTTTTTTACTCATCTTTCTTCATTTCATACTAATGATGTATTTTGAATTTATTTCTTTGTAATTGTAAACATTCTGCAAATGTTGTGCTTTGCTATACGACCTTCGGGATGCTAAGACCGTCACCCTGTACAAGAACAAAGGTGACAGAAGCGACTGCAGCAATTACATGGGAATTTCTTTCCTAAGTATTGTAGCCAAAAACTTTGCTCGAGTGATACTTCCCAGGTTACATAAACCACTGGCGGATCCAGGGGGGGGGGCAGTAGGGGCGATTGCCCCCCCCCTCTCGGCCGACCCCCCCCCCCCGAATGGGGGGTCGGACGAATATTAGTATAGAATTCACACAATTTGTAGACAAATTTATTACTTATGCTAATAATATATAATAATTATTTATATTTCAACCTATCTTTACATTATTTTCCCCCCCCCCTTTCTAGTATGTTGGCCGATTTGGTGGGGTCGGGAGGGGGCGACGGTATCAATCCCGCCCCCTCTTATACTTTTGAGTGGGAGTGGTGGTCCAATTTATTTTGTAGAAATCACAGCTTGCTAACAGAATCAATTAAATATCTATATGATTAAAACTTGTTATTGATATTTTAACCAATCTTTACATTATGTCGTTCCCTGTTTGCCGATGGATTGGGGGGGGGGCGAATAACTCTACTGCACTTTCCACCTAAACCCTTTGAGTTGGAGGGGGGGGCGGTCCTACTTTTATGGAGAAATCATAATTTGAGAACACAATTAGTTTAATTAATATATAAATTTATCTTATATCTAAATGGCTAAATGTAGAAAAAAATCCCCCCCAAACGCCCCCTCCTCCCCCCGAAAAAAAATCCTGGCTACACCTATGGATCAACCTTTCAACATTCAAGGTAGAGTAAGACTACATTTAGCCATAATATGAGCATAGCCAAATATGATTTGTAACAGAAAAAAAAAACCTATTTTAAAAGTCGCTATTTATACTAATACTACCTATTTTATCTTAATATATTAAAAGTCATATTAGTAGATTATTTTTACTTTTTAAGTGCATGCGCATTGTAAGTTGTTTTTTAACAAGTGCTTGTTACTTTTTAGTCTAGTTTTGTTTCAAAAAAATCTTGTTTAATCTCACGATATTTAATTTATCCTTAAAACAAATTAGTTTGTGTATTATTGCATTTCTTTTGTGTTTGTGTGTTGCCAATAAATTATTATATTAATTTTTGGATGTCTTACAGCTAAAGAGTCTATTTCCTGCAGTCCTACTTTGGAAGGCTCTGAACTTATCGTAAATGCAACATGGGTTAACACTGTTGATATGTCAATCAAACACAATGACGTCATAGTCTTCATCTGTATTGCAAAGCAAAACTGTTTATCTATTTACAAATTCCCATTGAAACTAGCGAATCCAGTGGACATAATGGACATCATATCGTCGCTCACACTGAAAGTAGAGACCGCGACCAGAGAAGGTTCACAACCAACGGGAGGCAAATGGAGCCTACACTATTTCGGAAAGGGGGAGATAGTAAATACAAACTGCTTAGTTGTAGGTAAGTGTTCTTACATCACAAATGCCGTTTTTGTCTTTACTAAAGTATGAGTATTCTTATAGTATTCTTCTCATTCATAATGTTAAAATGTTCAATATTTTGTTTTAGATAATCTAATAACTTACAGAGAATTCAAAAAAAAGGTTTTATCATCTTACTTTGTGTGTCTGTTTGTATGTCTGGTACACATTTTGTAAAAGCTATTCCTCTAACTTACCATCTTCAAATCAAGTTAAAACTGAACCCAATTTGTCATTGCCACTAAAAAAAAATATGAATAAAAAAAAATTACCAAATAATAAAATAATTAGTGGTAATGAATTGTGTTTGATATAAAAGAGAAATAAATCTTACAGTGTTGAGAAACTTAGCTGTAAATGTGCAAGTCTTCCCCTTATATAAACTTATTTTTTTTTTAAGTTTTTTATCGGCCCCGAAAGATAATAGACGCTATAATTTCTGTGTGGTCTGTATGTCTGTCCCGATGAAATCTCTTAAACTAGAATAGATATTGAAAATCCGGCATCATGATGTTTTAGACCATTTAAAGTTATGATGCAACCGTTGCTTTACCCTTTTCTGAAAGCGAACAATTTAAGTTCTAAAATCAACTATGCAAGCAGTTTTTTTTTACATAAAATACATCATTTTTGCACCTATTCACTCTTACTAGTAATAATAACGGGAGGCTATTTAGTAAGGGAGATGACTATTTACCACGGTTTTAACGCTTTTATGTAAACGGTTGTAGATTTTTTTGTCAAAAAAATATTATTTTTTTTTACAATTGTATTGCTAAGTTAATTTATGTAAGTTCTGCTATACTACATTTACACACAAATAAATGTTTCATTTTTTAAAGAGAAAAAATCTATTTAGTATGCATATAAGTGAAACATAATTTAAAAAAATAATTAATATGTATTTTTTCATATTATCGCGTGAACAGCAGTACGTATGCTTCATGGCCATGGAACACTAAAATAAATGATTTTTTTTTTCAGAAATGTTTTTTTTAACCACGAGGCTTTGAATAAGAGATAGACCTTTTACAAAACAATTAGATCAATTAAATAATCATTATATGGCATCCGTTAGGCCAGGTTCAAATCCAACGTAACCTTCACTTTTACCTATCCCTTGGTCTGTTGGATCGCTGGGGCATCACACAAGATCTGTCAACCTTCTTTCTCCATTCTTCTCTGTCATTAGCATTTGATTTAATTTCTTCTGATATTCTTTCTAAATATATTAAATGTAAACATAGAGTTGAAGCTAGGTGCTGAAACAAATGATACATACATATATTAAACATAAATGAATAACAGCACCAGGGACCAAGTTTTTAAGAGAGAAAGTAGTGAATTAAAATGCTACGAAAATAAGGGCATGCGCCGACCTGTGACACTGGATTCGACACCACCGCCTAGCGATAACGCACCAAGCGAAACTAGCCTCTAGACCATCGGAATGTCCAAAAAACATTCTTCTGATCCAGAGTCATTTCGCCCGTATGCAAATTACCACCCCAGTGGTCAAAGGTCACAAGCTCCAGCTAGCCCCTCCCCCACCCTCGCAGCATCCGTTCACTAACAACTTCGATAGAGCCGACACAGACAGCCGTTAGGCATGTATTAGACAAACGATGGCTCTATCTAATTGTTTATCTCTCACAAAGACAAGTGGACAACATAAACACATTACATATAGAAGCTTCAGTGGGTACGAGCAATAATGCTTTAAACGTAATTAAACGTAATGTGTCTTTACTTTACTCTGTATTGCTTGTTTTATTTCTATAAAATTATTGTTTTATATGCTAAATATTGGTTATGCATAAATTAGCGAGCGCTTAAGGAAAATGAAAAAGAGTATACAAATACATTCAAATTATTCCGACTGTTCCAGAGTTCACTTACTATATGACTCGAAATACTTGTATTGAGCGTAAATAAATAATGTGAACATGCAACTTTAAACATTTGTGCGCCCAAGGGGATGTGTCATCGCCAATGTTGAACATTTTCAATCCGATAGTCCTTTTAGCTCCTTGGCTAAATTAACTGATTATGCTGCTCTATTTGCTCTGTTCTTAGAGAGCTCATATCTATATGTCTATCATAGATAAATAAGCAACATTGAAAAATACTGTAATAATATTTTTTAATACTAAATGTTGAAAAAACACCAAAGAAATGAACATCGATTTTCGTCAGGAAAAGATGGAAAATGATGACCTGAGAGAACATTGAAATTGTGCAAACTTTTAAATACCTTTCACTGTCTTAGATAATAAATTAAATTTTACCCCAAATAATGTTTTTATCATCAAAGAAATGCGACTAAGATACCGATTACTAAGAAAAATGTCGTCCTCTAGTGTAAGCGAAAAGACTTTGTCCATGTTTTACAATGTTTTCATCTGCAGTATTTTAAGTTTCAATTTCTAAGACTGGCATGGCAATCCGCTGGCAATGGCAACATTAACAAGCTGAATACAAAAATATTTTTTTTAATTAAGCTAATATTAAGTGTATCAATTAGTTTGTATTAATCATATAATTAAATTTGTAATAGATCTAGAATAACAATTAAAAAAATCTTTGCTATTACACAAAATTTTTACCAATTGTTTTCGTTTAGCGCAATTTCATGCTTTCAGCGTACTCAAAACACAATGATCTTATCACTTGTCTGGACCAGTTTGAAGGGGGAGAAAGAACAGGTTATCTGGGTGATCGCTTTTTAAATGTTTTGTTGTTTTTTTAAGGAGAAATGACCTGAATTTGAGCTTGTGGGACGAAGCCTTTGGGTTCTCAAGCTAATGCGTAACCACTATGCTAGTGAAGAGTCAATGAACATGGAAGATTGTAAAGTTAACTATAGTTTCTATTTTATATTTGTGTTCACTCAGACGTCAAGCTAAAAAAAAGGGGTACTAATTCAGTTTATACCACTACTTCAGTCAGTCAAGTACTATTTCTTTCCCTTGTGCAAAAAATTTCAGTTTGATATGAGATTGGGTGTAGGAGAAATCACATATACAACCTTTTTACCATACAGACAGACTGAGTGAATTTCTATAACACTTTTTACATTTACGTAAGTAGCTAAGAATATAGCTCAAGACTATTTAAATGTTGACAATGGCTCTCATAATGCACAGCAAAAATCATTTTGTCGAGAAATTGTATACATAAAAAGAATCCGTTTGTGTTTTCCTTAAAATGGCAATATATATGTAACATAGGGTCACTATGGTCAGTGCATTTTAGTTTTCGGGACATGTTCTCCGACAAAAAGAACTGCGTAGAGTTGCGATGACATGGAAGCCAATACGAAAAAAGCGCAAACAATGACGTCCTTGTATGACTTGGCGACACACCTTCATGGAGGACCTCAGAACAGTGGACACCAGGTGGGTGGAGGCTTCAGACATTGCCAGTGACAGATCTTTGTGGAGACAGCTTGCAACACTATGCGCCGAACGGACCTAAGACTGCGTAAGTCTCCATCCCCTTCAAAAAATTAAATTGCTACAAAATAAATAATTGGCTACACACCTGTAAAATAAGTATTGATTCGAACTCGATATTTCGTTGCTTACGGCCTTTTCAAAAAAATAGTTATTAGATAAATTAAATATCAGATTTAGAAAACTTGAAACTTAACTAATATGAATGAATTTTTAAAGACTTTTTAGACTTAAGGGAAATGGTTTTACATTATACAGGTTGTTGTTTTTTTTTTGGTTCAAACCTTTACAAAATTACGAAAGGGTAGGATGTGTGAAGTATGAGAGACACTTGAGGCATAGAGCATGTACGTTTGTAATAGGTTTAATCGTCGTTACGTTATCATCGTCTTTATCAAGACATCTTGAAGCGGCTTGATTATTTTACTCAAGAAGACGTCAATAGAACGATGGAACTTTACTCGGGAGCGGATGTTTGTTCTGAGGTTGGTACACTAAAATCGAGTGAGTAATTGAAACATCGTCTTCAGAAGAATCGTTTGACTAGATCTTATAGCGAAAAAAAAATCCTTATAAATAATGAAGACGATAATTAAGTATCTTAAAACATTAGTGATAATGTTGTTTCTATAGAAGTAATATAATCCTCAAATATAGATTACCTACAATCCTTCGGGGGGCGTGTCTGCGGGGCGTCCACGCGGTCCTGGTGCGGTCCCAGCTGCGATGGGCGGGTCGCGTCTGCAGATTGGAAGACCGCCGCATCCCTGGACGACTCTTGTGTGGCCAGCTGGGCGAAGGGGGGCGCTCGCGGGGTGGGCGGGGACACCCTCAAAGCTTCTCTGAAGGCGTTCAGCATAGACCCAGACACCTGGAAGACAGAGGCACATGACAGAGCATCATAGCGTCGCGCTGTGAAAACTGGCGCACAGGTTGCTGAGGAAAGAAGAACGGCGCTGGCAGAGGAAAGGCGACAGAAAAGAGGAGCAAGACAAACGACACTAACTCAAGCTGGAATAACCTGCCCAGTGTGCGGCCGAACATTCCGGGCTCACAAAGGTCTCACCAGCCACATGAGGAGGCATAAAACCCCAGTGCAAAGCCCTCAGCCCCCTGGATGACAAAGTGGTCATCATCGAACCACGATGGACGAACTATATATACCTACAATGCAAAAACAACCTTTTTTTTTCATGTTCGTATAAAAACACTTTGTCCTTCCCTTTTATTATAAAGAAACTATATAATTTTAGATTTATAAAATTGACTTATATAAACACGCTTGGGTATTTTATCTCTTTTATTAAAAATTGAATTTTTTTTTAATCGGCGTCACCTTTTGGTGGGTGTCATACAGGGCTGGCCGTACACCACTAGTGACGCCACTGCAACATAAAAAACATGTGTATGGAAGAAGGAAGCACTGTGGCTATAGTTAGCTAGTATTTCAAGGCTTGTGACATTATGGCTGGAAAATGCTGAAAAATTTTAATGCACCTGTTAATCACCTTCATAATCTTTTTACAAAGCTTATAGCAACTCACTCTATCGACTATCTGTCTGTATGGAAAAAAGTATGTACACGTTATTTCTCTTACACAGCTATTCTTAGATCAAGCTGAAATTTCGCACAAATATTCATTAACATAGACAAGCCATAATTCAATAATTAAAAAAAAAAGTGAATTAATTACTGGTTATTTATAATTTTGTTTCATATTAATTAGGGAAACTAATCCTTCAGTATTCATAGATATGGCTAAATTTGTTGGCTTTAGTCTCCTTAAATAATTGTTAACCCTATTTCTCTCTCATGCATCCTCCGATCAAGTTGATACTATTCTTCTTGAAACTGTCAGGTAGAGTTGCACCTTCGGCTCTTGGAACCCTTAGCCAGCAAAAGTGAACAAGAGATCCATTTCACGGCCTGAATAAGAACAGTGTACACTGTTCTGTCTGGCGGGGTGTCAGGCTCGTGGCCAAAGACCGCGTGCACTTGGAGCCCTGCCATTTTTCTTTTCTATACCAGGCTAACCGTGCGGGACACTCCATTTATGTAACGGCCCCTTGAGGAACAGCGCCTGGATTGTGACGAGGTTGTGGGAGCTTTTTTTACAACTCCGCACAGTGCAATGAGGATGCTCTCGCACCTCCTTAGGCACCCCCACGGGAGTCTTGTTTTGCTACCCTTTAGCTTAATCGTTTCCTCCTACGATCGTTTCCACCCGGGCGCCACTATGAGGCAGGGCAGCATGCCCGGGAGTTGATACTATAAACAATTATGTTACCTAACAATACAGGAATCAATTTTTAAAATACTCAACTAGTGAATTAATTATTGGTAAATACGTATTTTGCTTGATATCGAATAAGGAAAATAACATTTATATCATTAACGATATAGTTTTAAAGGGGTTGTTTTTTCCCTTAAGCTTTATTTTTAAAAATGGATTTTTTAAATATTTTGTTTGTTTTTCCTTGAGCATAATATATGTGACATAGTTATTTTAAATACGATTATTTGTCATGTATTACACTTTCTTTCAGCTATTAGTGACATCCAATGTGAAAGTAACACAACAACTTCCGGTTTGGGCATCAATTGTTTTGCAAGTCAAGTTTTCCCTCCGGCTCTGTGCGAGATCAGTGTCAACAATTTTAGAGTAAGTTTTATAAACTACTAGCCTGAAAATACCCGCGGCCTGCTGGCATTAGTTTGGGTATTACTGATCCAGTGGATTGGATGTAGATCTAAGTCAAATAAATGGCAAATGTTTTCTTATCAATTTTTTTTTTATCTTTTAGATATTAGTTTAAAGCACATTCCTTAGAAGACTCAAATTTAATGACCTAAACTCACCACACTACGTCATCAGAACCAGTGTAGTGCTACAACACAAGCTGTCGTTATGTTAACCCCCAACCAAGACGTCACAGCTTCAGCCATAATAGTGGATATGTATGTGTATCCAAATGTTATCGGCAAAGAATATCCTCGGGAGTTTAGGAAACATTCAAGAGTCTTCTTTGACTTGGGTTTAGTTTCATCTTACTTATTTTTTTTCCTCATTTAATACTTATTACTTATTTTTAATTGATTTCTTTGTAATTGTGTCACAAATCGCCTCATTTATGATATGCCTTGGGTGATTATGAAGACCCTTGTCTAAGATTTTTGGCGAGCAACTCCGTCTAAAAAGTCTATTTATAGTCTCGTCACTCCAATGAAATTCCCGATCACCTTACCCTTATTATAAGCCTATAACACTCCTGACACTAGTTCAGTCTTTTGACGACATGAACACAGTACTATCTAGCAGTGTAGTGATATCACACTAACGATGAAAATATTGAAAGCTGTCTTTTAACCTTCCTGAGTGAACCACTTCGGGGGCCGATCCTAAGTTTGTGTTTCCACACTAACTATCTTTGTAACTTTGTATTCTAATTAACTCACCGGTTCTGTGATGCCAAGCATATTGCGATATTTTTAAGCTATAAAGACGTTCTTGGAAATGTATTCCAAACAGTTTTAAGTGTTGAGCTATTATTTTAAAATACATTTCTTAGGAGACTCAAATCGTATCGCAAGACCAGATTATCTACACTCACCACAATACTTCATCAGAACCTGTGTACTACAACTCCAGCTGTAGTTATGTGATCCCAGGCCAAGACGTCACCGCTTTAGCCATCACAGTGGATGTTTATATGTATCCAAATTTTATCGGCCAAGAATCTGCTCAGAAGTTTAGAAAACATTCAAGAATCCTCTTTGACTTGGGTTAAGTTTTTTTTACTCATCTTTCTTCATTTCATACTAATGATGTATTTTGAATTTATTTCTTTGTAATTTTAAACATTCTGCAAATGTTGTGCTTTGCTATACGACCTTCGGGATGCTAAGACCGTCACCCTGTACAAGAACAAAGGTGACAGAAGCGACTGCAGCAATTACATGGGAATTTCTTTCCTAAGTATTGTAGCCAAAAACTTTGCTCGAGTGATACTTCCCAGGTTACATAAACCACTGGCGGATCCAGGGGGGGGGGGGGCAGTAGGGGCGATTGCCCCCCCCCTCTCGGCCGACCCCCCCCCCCCCCCCCGAATGGGGGGTCGGACGAATATTAGTATAGAATTCACACAATTTGTAGACAAATTTATTACTTATGCTAATAATATATAATAATTATTTATATTTCAACCTATCTTTACATTATTTCCCCCCCCCTTTCTAGTATGTTGGCCGATTTGGTGGGGTCGGGAGGGGGCGACGGTATCAATCCCGCCCCCTCTTATACTTTTGAGTGGGAGTGGTGGTCCAATTTATTTTGTAGAAATCACAGCTTGCTAACAGAATCAATTAAATATCTATATGATTAAAACTTGTTATTGATATTTTAACCAATCTTTACATTATGTCGTTCCCTGTTTGCCGATGGATTGGGGGGGGGGGGGCGAATAACTCTACTGCACTTTCCACCTAAACCCTTTGAGTTGGAGGGGGGGGCGGTCCTACTTTTATGGAGAAATCATAATTTGAGAACACAATTAGTTTAATTAATATATAAATTTATCTTATATCTAAATGGCTAAATGTAGAAAAAAATCCCCCCCAAACGCCCCCTCCTCCCCCCGAAAAAAAATCCTGGCTACACCTATGGATCAACCTTTCAACATTCAAGGTAGAGTAAGACTACATTTAGCCATAATATGAGCATAGCCAAATATGATTTGTAACAGAAAAAAAAAACCTATTTTAAAAGTCGCTATTTATACTAATACTACCTATTTTATCTTAATATATTAAAAGTCATATTAGTAGATTATTTTTACTTTTTAAGTGCATGCGCATTGTAAGTTGTTTTTTAACAAGTGCTTGTTACTTTTTAGTCTAGTTTTGTTTCAAAAAAATCTTGTTTAATCTCACGATATTTAATTTATCCTTAAAACAAATTAGTTTGTGTATTATTGCATTTCTTTTGTGTTTGTGTGTTGCCAATAAATTATTATATTAATTTTTGGATGTCTTACAGCTAAAGAGTCTATTTCCTGCAGTCCTACTTTGGAAGGCTCTGAACTTATCGTAAATGCAACATGGGTTAACACTGTTGATATGTCAATCAAACACAATGACGTCATAGTCTTCATCTGTATTGCAAAGCAAAACTGTTTATCTATTTACAAATTCCCATTGAAACTAGCGAATCCAGTGGACATAATGGACATCATATCGTCGCTCACACTGAAAGTAGAGACCGCGACCAGAGAAGGTTCACAACCAACGGGAGGCAAATGGAGCCTACACTATTTCGGAAAGGGGGAGATAGTAAATACAAACTGCTTAGTTGTAGGTAAGTGTTCTTACATCACAAATGCCGTTTTTGTCTTTACTAAAGTATGAGTATTCTTATAGTATTCTTCTCATTCATAATGTTAAAATGTTCAATATTTTGTTTTAGATAATCTAATAACTTACAGAGAATTCAAAAAAAAGGTTTTATCATCTTACTTTGTGTGTCTGTTTGTATGTCTGGTACACATTTTGTAAAAGCTATTCCTCTAACTTACCATCTTCAAATCAAGTTAAAACTGAACCCAATTTGTCATTGCCACTAAAAAAAAATATGAATAAAAAAAAATTACCAAATAATAAAATAATTAGTGGTAATGAATTGTGTTTGATATAAAAGAGAAATAAATCTTACAGTGTTGAGAAACTTAGCTGTAAATGTGCAAGTCTTCCCCTTATATAAACTTATTTTTTTTTTAAGTTTTTTATCGGCCCCGAAAGATAATAGACGCTATAATTTCTGTGTGGTCTGTATGTCTGTCCCGATGAAATCTCTTAAACTAGAATAGATATTGAAAATCCGGCATCATGATGTTTTAGACCATTTAAAGTTATGATGCAACCGTTGCTTTACCCTTTTCTGAAAGCGAACAATTTAAGTTCTAAAATCAACTATGCAAGCAGTTTTTTTTTACATAAAATACATCATTTTTGCACCTATTCACTCTTACTAGTAATAATAACGGGAGGCTATTTAGTAAGGGAGATGACTATTTACCACGGTTTTAACGCTTTTATGTAAACGGTTGTAGATTTTTTTGTCAAAAAAATATTATTTTTTTTTACAATTGTATTGCTAAGTTAATTTATGTAAGTTCTGCTATACTACATTTACACACAAATAAATGTTTCATTTTTTAAAGAGAAAAAATCTATTTAGTATGCATATAAGTGAAACATAATTTAAAAAAATAATTAATATGTATTTTTTCATATTATCGCGTGAACAGCAGTACGTATGCTTCATGGCCATGGAACACTAAAATAAATGATTTTTTTTTTCAGAAATGTTTTTTTTAACCACGAGGCTTTGAATAAGAGATAGACCTTTTACAAAACAATTAGATCAATTAAATAATCATTATATGGCATCCGTTAGGCCAGGTTCAAATCCAACGTAACCTTCACTTTTACCTATCCCTTGGTCTGTTTGATCGCTGGGGCATCACACAAGATCTGTCAACCTTCTTTCTCCATTCTTCTCTGTCATTAGCATTTGATTTAATTTCTTCTGATATTCTTTCTAAATATATTAAATGTAAACATAGAGTTGAAGCTAGGTGCTGAAACAAATGATACATACATATATTAAACATAAATGAATAACAGCACCAGGGACCAAGTTTTTAAGAGAGAAAGTAGTGAATTAAAATGCTACGAAAATAAGGGCATGCGCCGACCTGTGACACTGGATTCGACACCACCGCCTAGCGATAACGCACCAAGCGAAACTAGCCTCTAGACCATCGGAATGTCCAAAAAACATTCTTCTGATCCAGAGTCATTTCGCCCGTATGCAAATTACCACCCCAGTGGTCAAAGGTCACAAGCTCCAGCTAGCCCCTCCCCCACCCTCGCAGCATCCGTTCACTAACAACTTCGATAGAGCCGACACAGACAGCCGTTAGGCATGTATTAGACAAACGATGGCTCTATCTAATTGTTTATCTCTCACAAAGACAAGTGGACAACATAAACACATTACATATAGAAGCTTCAGTGGGTACGAGCAATAATGCTTTAAACGTAATTAAACGTAATGTGTCTTTACTTTACTCTGTATTGCTTGTTTTATTTCTATAAAATTATTGTTTTATATGCTAAATATTGGTTATGCATAAATTAGCGAGCGCTTAAGGAAAATGAAAAAGAGTATACAAATACATTCAAATTATTCCGACTGTTCCAGAGTTCACTTACTATATGACTCGAAATACTTGTATTGAGCGTAAATAAATAATGTGAACATGCAACTTTAAACATTTGTGCGCCCAAGGGGATGTGTCATCGCCAATGTTGAACATTTTCAATCCGATAGTCCTTTTAGCTCCTTGGCTAAATTAACTGATTATGCTGCTCTACTTGCTCTGTTCTTAGAGAGCTCATATCTATATGTCTATCATAGATAAATAAGCAACATTGAAAAATACTGTAATAATATTTTTTAATACTAAATGTTGAAAAAACACCAAAGAAATGAACATCGATTTTCGTCAGGAAAAGATGGAAAATGATGACCTGAGAGAACATTGAAATTGTGCAAACTTTTAAATACCTTTCACTGTCTTAGATAATAAATTAAATTTTACCCCAAATAATGTTTTTATCATCAAAGAAATGCGACTAAGATACCGATTACTAAGAAAAATGTCGTCCTCTAGTGTAAGCGAAAAGACTTTGTCCATGTTTTACAATGTTTTCATCTGCAGTATTTTAAGTTTCAATTTCTAAGACTGGCATGGCAATCCGCTGGCAATGGCAACATTAACAAGCTGAATACAAAAATATTTTTTTTAATTAAGCTAATATTAAGTGTATCAATTAGTTTGTATTAATCATATAATTAAATTTGTAATAGATCTAGAATAACAATTAAAAAAATCTTTGCTATTACACAAAATTTTTACCAATTGTTTTCGTTTAGCGCAATTTCATGCTTTCAGCGTACTCAAAACACAATGATCTTATCACTTGTCTGGACCAGTTTGAAGGGGGAGAAAGAACAGGTTATCTGGGTGATCGCTTTTTAAATGTTTTGTTGTTTTTTTAAGGAGAAATGACCTGAATTTGAGCTTGTGGGACGAAGCCTTTGGGTTCTCAAGCTAATGCGTAACCACTATGCTAGTGAAGAGTCAATGAACATGGAAGATTGTAAAGTTAACTATAGTTTCTATTTTATATTTGTGTTCACTCAGACGTCAAGCTAAAAAAAAGGGGTACTAATTCAGTTTATACCACTACTTCAGTCAGTCAAGTACTATTTCTTTCCCTTGTGCAAAAAATTTCAGTTTGATATGAGATTGGGTGTAGGAGAAATCACATATACAACCTTTTTACCATACAGACAGACTGAGTGAATTTCTATAACACTTTTTACATTTACGTAAGTAGCTAAGAATATAGCTCAAGACTATTTAAATGTTGACAATGGCTCTCATAATGCACAGCAAAAATCATTTTGTCGAGAAATTGTATACATAAAAAGAATCCGTTTGTGTTTTCCTTAAAATGGCAATATATATGTAACATAGGGTCACTATGGTCAGTGCATTTTAGTTTTCGGGACATGTTCTCCGACAAAAAGAACTGCGTAGAGTTGCGATGACATGGAAGCCAATACGAAAAAAGCGCAAACAATGACGTCCTTGTATGACTTGGCGACACACCTTCATGGAGGACCTCAGAACAGTGGACACCAGGTGGGTGGAGGCTTCAGACATTGCCAGTGACAGATCTTTGTGGAGACAGCTTGCAACACTATGCGCCGAACGGACCTAAGACTGCGTAAGTCTCCATCCCCTTCAAAAAATTAAATTGCTACAAAATAAATAATTGGCTACACACCTGTAAAATAAGTATTGATTCGAACTCGATATTTCGTTGCTTACGGCCTTTTCAAAAAAATAGTTATTAGATAAATTAAATATCAGATTTAGAAAACTTGAAACTTAACTAATATGAATGAATTTTTAAAGACTTTTTAGACTTAAGGGAAATGGTTTTACATTATACAGGTTGTTGTTTTTTTTTTGGTTCAAACCTTTACAAAATTACGAAAGGGTAGGATGTGTGAAGTATGAGAGACACTTGAGGCTTAGAGCATGTACGTTTGTAATAGGTTTAATCGTCGTTACGTTATCATCGTCTTTATCAAGACATCTTGAAGCGGCTTGATTATTTTACTCAAGAAGACGTCAATAGAACGATGGAACTTTACTCGGGAGCGGATGTTTGTTCTGAGGTTGGTACACTAAAATCGAGTGAGTAATTGAAACATCGTCTTCAGAAGAATCGTTTGACTAGATCTTATAGCGAAAAAAAAATCCTTATAAATAATGAAGACGATAATTAAGTATCTTAAAACATTAGTGATAATGTTGTTTCTATAGAAGTAATATAATCCTCAAATATAGATTACCTACAATCCTTCGGGGGGCGTGTCTGCGGGGCGTCCACGCGGTCCTGGTGCGGTCCCAGCTGCGATGGGCGGGTCGCGTCTGCAGATTGGAAGACCGCCGCATCCCTGGACGACTCTTGTGTGGCCAGCTGGGCGAAGGGGGGCGCTCGCGGGGTGGGCGGGGACACCCTCAAAGCTTCTCTGAAGGCGTTCAGCATAGACCCAGACACCTGGAAGACAGAGGCACATGACAGAGCATCATAGCGTCGCGCTGTGAAAACTGGCGCACAGGTTGCTGAGGAAAGAAGAACGGCGCTGGCAGAGGAAAGGCGACAGAAAAGAGGAGCAAGACAAACGACACTAACTCAAGCTGGAATAACCTGCCCAGTGTGCGGCCGAACATTCCGGGCTCACAAAGGTCTCACCAGCCACATGAGGAGGCATAAAACCCCAGTGCAAAGCCCTCAGCCCCCTGGATGACAAAGTGGTCATCATCGAACCACGATGGACGAACTATATATACCTACAATGCAAAAACAACCTTTTTTTTTCATGTTCGTATAAAAACACTTTGTCCTTCCCTTTTATTATAAAGAAACTATATAATTTTAGATTTATAAAATTGACTTATATAAACACGCTTGGGTATTTTATCTCTTTTATTAAAAATTGAATTTTTTTTTAATCGGCGTCACCTTTTGGTGGGTGTCATACAGGGCTGGCCGTACACCACTAGTGACGCCACTGCAACATAAAAAACATGTGTATGGAAGAAGGAAGCACTGTGGCTATAGTTAGCTAGTATTTCAAGGCTTGTGACATTATGGCTGGAAAATGCTGAAAAATTTTAATGCACCTGTTAATCACCTTCATAATCTTTTTACAAAGCTTATAGCAACTCACTCTATCGACTATCTGTCTGTATGGAAAAAAGTATGTACACGTTATTTCTCTTACACAGCTATTCTTAGATCAAGCTGAAATTTCGCACAAATATTCATTAACATAGACAAGCCATAATTCAATAATTAAAAAAAAAAGTGAATTAATTACTGGTTATTTATAATTTTGTTTCATATTAATTAGGGAAACTAATCCTTCAGTATTCATAGATATGACTAAATTTGCTGGCTTTAGTCTCCTTAAATAATTGTTAACCCTATTTCTCTCTCATGCATCCTCCGATCAAGTTGATACTATTCTTCTTGAAACTGTCAGGTAGAGTTGCACCTTCGGCTCTTGGAACCCTTAGCCAGCAAAAGTGAACAAGAGATCCATTTCACGGCCTGAATAAGAACAGTGTACACTGTTCTGTCTGGCGGGGTGTCAGGCTCGTGGCCAAAGACCGCGTGCACTTGGAGCCCTGCCATTTTTCTTTTCTATACCAGGCTAACCGTGCGGGACACTCCATTTATGTAACGGCCCCTTGAGGAACAGCGCCTGGATTGTGACGAGGTTGTGGGAGCTTTTTTTACAACTCCGCACAGTGCAATGAGGATGCTCTCGCACCTCCTTAGGCACCCCCACGGGAGTCTTGTTTTGCTACCCTTTAGCTTAATCGTTTCCTCCTACGATTGTTTCCACCCGGGCGCCACTATGAGGCAGGGCAGCATGCCCGGGAGTTGATACTATAAACAATTATGTTACCTAACAATACAGGAATCAATTTTTAAAATACTCAACTAGTGAATTAATTATTGGTAAATACGTATTTTGCTTGATATCGAATAAGGAAAATAACATTTATATCATTAACGATATAGTTTTAAAGGGGTTGTTTTTTCCCTTAAGCTTTATTTTTAAAAATGGATTTTTTAAATATTTTGTTTGTTTTTCCTTGAGCATAATATATGTGACATAGTTATTTTAAATACGATTATTTGTCATGTATTACACTTTCTTTCAGCTATTAGTGACATCCAATGTGAAAGTAACACAACAACTTCCGGTTTGGGCATCAATTGTTTTGCAAGTCAAGTTTTCCCTCCGGCTCTGTGCGAGATCAGTGTCAACAATTTTAGAGTAAGTTTTATAAACTACTAGCCTGAAAATACCCGCGGCCTGCTGGCATTAGTTTGGGTATTACTGATCCAGTGGATTGGATGTAGATCTAAGTCAAATAAATGGCAAATGTTTTCTTATCAATTTTTTTTTTATCTTTTAGATATTAGTTTAAAGCACATTCCTTAGAAGACTCAAATTTAATGACCTAAACTCACCACACTACGTCATCAGAACCAGTGTAGTGCTACAACACAAGCTGTCGTTATGTTAACCCCCAACCAAGACGTCACAGCTTCAGCCATAATAGTGGATATGTATGTGTATCCAAATGTTATCGGCAAAGAATATCCTCGGGAGTTTAGGAAACATTCAAGAGTCTTCTTTGACTTGGGTTTAGTTTCATCTTACTTATTTTTTTTCCTCATTTAATACTTATTACTTATTTTTAATTGATTTCTTTGTAATTGTGTCACAAATCGCCTCATTTATGATATGCCTTGGGTGATTATGAAGACCCTTGTCTAAGATTTTTGGCGAGCAACTCCGTCTAAAAAGTCTATTTATAGTCTCGTCACTCCAATGAAATTCCCGATCACCTTACCCTTATTATAAGCCTATAACACTCCTGACACTAGTTCAGTCTTTTGACGACATGAACACAGTACTATCTAGCAGTGTAGTGATATCACACTAACGATGAAAATATTGAAAGCTGTCTTTTAACCTTCCTGAGTGAACCACTTCGGGGGCCGATCCTAAGTTTGTGTTTCCACACTAACTATCTTTGTAACTTTGTATTCTAATTAACTCACCGGTTCTGTGATGCCAAGCATATTGCGATATTTTTAAGCTATATAGACGTTCTTGGAAATGTATTCCAAACAGTTTTAAGTGTTGAGCTATTATTTTAAAATACATTTCTTAGGAGACTCAAATCGTATTGCAAGAACAGATTATCTACACTCACCACAATACGTCATCAGAACCTGTGTACTACAACTCCAGCTGTAGTTATGTGATCCCAGGCCAAGACGTCACCGCTTCAGCCATAACAGTGGATGTTTATATGTATCCAAATGTTATCGGCCAAGAATCTGCTCAGAAGTTTAGAAAACATTCAGCTATCATCTTTGACTTAGGTTAACATTCATTTTATGTATCCTTTTTTTAAATCCAAATACTGCCTCAAAATTCTATTGTGTTTATTAATTCTATATAGATGTTATATCTCTCTCTATGTATGTGTTGTGTGCTATGGCCAAAAAATTGTGGCAGGGTCACGAAATGGCCGAGGCTTATTACCAATACCTGATGTACTTTAAATTTTAAGTCTGTATTCTACTTTAGTCGTTTGATTCACGAAATGCCTAGGAACCAACCCCTAGCCAATACCCTATGTGCTGATTCCTCAGGTCGTACGAAGCAGAACTCTTTGGCTTCGGACATTTTGGAGCTAAATGATGTGGTGGACACACTTTAACTGTTCCTTTATTGTGTCTTTAAGGAAATGATAATTAAGGCAGAAAAACCCTCTTCTTTTCTTTTTTTTTTTAGTATTGTAATAAACGAATGAATTAGTGTATTTGTATCAATGAAATTTTACGACCCGCTATTTCCTTTTCTGTCTGGCTTTCTGTCTCTCTCTTTTTGCTCTCTGGAACAAAAAAAAAGATTGGACCATAACACACTAAGCATGTTTGAAGCATGAAAGATGCGCTTTATAAAAAACCAGGCAGCCATCCATAGTAACGGGTGAATACTACTTGTTCTCCCCCCTCTTGTTTTTTCGTGGGATAAGTCTATCCGCAGAATTTAAAGTTTAGTTTAGATCATTAGCTCATCGCTGCGTCACAGCTACGACGTGGCAACCGCCCACAGATGCAGGTAAGTGTTAATGTCCTCTGTGACGATTGGTCTCGGTTTAGTACATGGCACACAGTAGGGCCGGCAATAGTATGTATTGAAGTTTTTGGTTTAGTATTTGCGCAGTGTCATCAAATACTTAGTAAATAAATGAATCAATAATTCCTCAACTACAATATAATGTCATTAATCAATTGACGTTTAAAACAGGGAAATTTACAAATAATACTTTGACCCAATTTTATTTAGCGATTGGTATGAAATAATTAACTCTAATGGACCTCATTCACCAAGCGTAAATAAACAACATAGAGCCACATGCTTCTCTATCTCTTCTATACAAATTACGAACTAATTTAAATCATCAATCGTTATCAGGTGACAGTTTTTTTTCCCGTTGTTCTATCAATATTATCACTTGACCGTTTGTTTTTATGAATGAGGTCCATTCATTTTTTTTTTCAAATTAACTAACACAATTTTATGTAATAACAACGGTTCTCACGTATTTTTTTATCTCGATAAGAAGATAAATAGAAAGCAGTGAGCTATCTTATATAGTACAGACGTTACTTCAAAAAAAGAAGATGATTACGTCCTACTAGTCATGGATCTAATCTAACAGTACACTGCTGTTTGTATGACCAGGACAAAGGACTCGGGTTTAATTAAATATGAATTAATTGAAACATCTTGTTGTAACATATTTATGGCGCCCTATATACAATCAATAGAACTAAATTATTTTTTTTAGTCATATCAGAAAATATAAAGTAAGGACATGGTGGTTGATGGGTAAAATGAAGAAGACTGGGATGTAAAATTCTGAATAGGACGCCCCCTGAATCCATCCAACCCTAATTGGTACCTGTTAATAGTTGGAGAAAGAAAATGCGGTTGGTCGTTATGCTGGCCACATGACACCCTCGTTACCGTGGGCAATAGAAACAGAAGATAATTATATTAACTGTCCCATAAATCACACTCTTTTACCCTAGCTTTACCTCGATCAGCAGGTTAAAAATGTACATACTGCCATCATAATCTCTTTTTCAAGCTAATGACCGTTATTGTTTAATAGTGGTGGAATTAGAGAACCGAATTAAATCGGAAAATGAAGCGCTTTTCAGTACAAGCCGATGTATTCGTATTTGGATCAAAATTTAGAGTAACTTAAAAAAAGAATATCTAGATCTACCTATTTGTAGTTGTGTTAAACTAATTCTTTCCGGTTACCTTTAATTAATTTTCCTTCACTTTCAAAGAACAGAAGTCTCCATTTACTGTCTGCCTGCAGATAGAGGAGGAACAAGTCAGCTGATGTTTTCGTTCAACAGCCTGGCCTCCATCCAAATCATACGTGACGATGGAAGTATACAGATATATTGTAATGCAAAACAAATTTGTAGTGTTTCTGACACAGATAGTCACATTCAGGAGTTGAAGCAGAACCGGTTGAGTGATAAAACCACTTTGTCGATAAGCGTCAAAAGTGTCGCTGGTCATATTTCCACTTTTGCAAATAACTGGACGGTGACTGTCGTCGGATCATCAAAATCTTGGACGGGAAAATGTAGAAGATATGGTAGGTAGGCCTATTGTATTTTCAATCTTAATTTTCTTTTCATGTATATGTCCATGTTCAGTTACATCACTTCTACATTAACATAACATTTACATAACATTTACATAACAATTACATAACATTTACATAGCACTGAAGGCAAAACAAAATATGATGATGACTTCCAAAAGCACAGACTGAATATTTAAAAAGAGTATCTTTATATATATATATATATATATATATATAAATATCGAAGCAGGACGTTTTGGCGCAGCCGTTTTAGCGCGACCTTTTTGGCGCACGGGACGTTTTGGCGCGAAATATAATTTGACGATAATTTAATAACCGCGTAGCTTCTATAACAATGTTTATTTCACTTTACAATATTGTTGTATCTATAGTATAAATTCTAACACTGTCCAGCGAATTGTTTGTTTGTTTGTTTGTTTGTTTTATAAAGGTTTTGCTTACTTCATGAATATATAATAAGTCCGATTCCTGAATGGTAATGACATGCTTCTTCTCCCCTTTAATTAGATATGATTTCTGGATGGCATTCTTCGATCTATTTCCAAATGACCTTTTGAAAAAAGAATTGACATCAATTTCATATCCCGGCAAGCTAAGATACTTTTAAAAGATATATTTTTTTGACCTCATGTTCCATATAGTGTGCCGCGGGTAACTTATTTTGCGTTTTAAATTTTGGTTGTAGTTATTTTATTTCTTGCGCACATCAACCACACATTAATGCATCTGTAAACTAAGGGACATACACAAATATCAAAATATGCATTCCATCATTAACTTTTTTACCATCATAGACACACTATCATTGACACAAATACTTTCATTGATACACTTACTATCATTGACATATTTATAATCATTGACACAATTATTATCATTGACACACTTATTATCATTGACACAATTATTATCATTGACACACTTATTATCATTGACGCAATTATTATCATTGACTCACATTTTAAAATGGACTTACAATCACTTACAACAGCTTTTTATTGCCGCGACCGCTCAATACGATTCCCCACTAGACAGAGACTCCCAACCGTAATTTTTTTTCGTTCATAGATAAATGGAAATTTTCTATCTGAATGTCTATCGGATTTATCATGTATGTATTTTCACTGGTAGAAGTTTTTTTGTAATTGAAATTATTGTAAAATAAATGTTTTAGAATTAAATTGCTAACAAAAAGTTTATCTTTATGACTTGCATTTATACTTTTTTTCTATTGCGTATTCATTATATTCATGTGCATACTTGTGTGACAAGGTGAAAAGTATGGCGGAAGATAGAGGATGATATTAAATAAGGTCAACTACATGGCTACACATTTGTAAACAAGACAACGTTTGTGGGGAGGTTTGATTCTTGTGGGGGTCTTTGTAAGAGCACAATGAATGTCATCTTCAGCATCAAGCCTACTTCTTTATTTAGACCTGATAATTAACTGGCTGGAAAACCCTGCTCCGCAAAGATATAAGCCTTCTGTTAGAAATGGACGATGAAAAGCAATCATTTTTAGCTGCATCGTTTTTGATGAGTTCAATAAACTCTTTCTGTGTCCGAAATATCTTCAACTTAACTTCTAGAAACTGTAAACAGGATGTCAAGTAGATTAGGAAGTTTGGTGAAATTTCAATCGAACGCTGGTGCAAATGTACTTTGACAGTTATAACCACTGTAGTTGTTCTGTCAAATTCTATTCCCTTTTTTCCTCTTAGAAAGCAGATAAAATTGGCAAGATATAAGTTTTTTTTAATTCAGTTTTGTTTGCCAAAGTTAAAGTTTCATTTGGACGAACAGATTTTTTTCAGACAAATCGGGACATGATGTATTTAAATCCTTGCATTGAAAAATTTATTTATCCACGGTTACAAAGATGACCACAAGCATGTCACATCAGTGTGAAATAGCAGCACATGTAACTATCAATGGAAAAAACATGTCTACCTTCAAACAATGATGTTACACTCACTCAAAGAACTATCTTTATCCTCTAGCAAATTATCCGTCTTCTTTAATATGTCACCCTAACTTTTTCTAATAATTAAATTCATGTTTGACGATCGTTTCATTATTTACAATGTGGAAATCAGTTTGACTAATGCCCATTTGCCTAGTTCGTTTCAATGAGTGCTAGAAATGGCAAACAAAAAATCACCCTTGTTCAATGTCGAAAATTTCCAAGAATTTATACTCATATTTTAGGACCAGATGATCTCATAGAATTACTTCATCTTAAAGTAAAAGTAAAGTTCCCCTTTCGGACCTTATGATCTATAAGGCAGATGATGTAAAGACCAATTGTTTCTGTGGCCAAAGGTTAACGAGGATGCCATGTGGTCAACACAACCAACTTTACTTTTCTCCAACTAACGCCAGGTACCCATTAGAGCTGGGTGGAGTCAGAGGCGCCCTAAAGATCCCGAAATATAAAATCTCAGTCTTCACCAGATTAGAGATCATATAACCAACTAGTCGAGAGGCGGCGTAGCATACGCCGCTATTTTGCAGGGCCGGCCTTAGGCCGCTGCATCCTATCCGTCAGCAGTGTGCCCCTGCACTTTCATGGGACCCGCGCTAATTCTAGGTGTATAAATTATTAAATTATACATTATTAAATTAGACCATTTTATAACTTATAACAAATTTCCCGCGGCCTCCTGATTTACCAGGAGCTCCTGGAAATCTCCTGAAATTACAAAACACATGAAAAAGTCCTGGAAATATCCGGAAGTTATTAAAATCTTTTGAAAACTCATACTAATCTCCTTAAATATATAGACGAAAATTGTCATATTGGGGTGTCATTCTATATGGAAAACGCCAATCCTACGCGCGAATAAAAAGACATTATCACGTAACTGTGTAATCTGGTGAAAGAAGCTTCTCGCGCCTCAAACTAAAGAAGAATTACTTGAGGTTAACAATTCTCACAAATAGATCGAAGCATTTGGTAATTCTTGCTATTGAGCGAGATCGATGAGGGAAACTTCTTATGATTTACTGTATGACTTCGCTACACGCAAGGCTGGTGTAGTAGTTATGTGCGTAGTAAAGAATGAATAAAATGCAAATACAAATAAAATACAATATAATTCTAATACAAACTCTTAATTTTCACTTATTATCCGTATCCCTACACAAACTGGGCTTTGCGAGATCCGTTTCGCATTGGGCCCCACAATGGTTAAGTATTTTTTTACAATTTTTACAATCCCTGCTATTTAGTGACGGATGAATACAGAGTAGATTACTAGTTCTCTTTCCATGACTTCTTGGTCACAATGGTTAAGTCCGGCCCTGCTATTTAGTGACGGTGAATACTATTTGTTCTCCCCCCCACCCTTTTTTTTTGTTTTTGTTTTTCGCCTCTAAAATTAGTGGGGCAACTCTAGTCCGTCCGACTTGCAGAAATAAAAGAGTCATCTTTCCCTTACTTGTTGTCCAAACTCTTGAGCCATGAAGAGAATTACACATATAGACAGATGTTCAAGGATGATAATGTTTGTATTGTATATTTCATTGATTTCTTTTCTCTTTTATTTTCCGTAGATCTTTCAACGAAGATGAATTCAATTTTTAATTTTACAATCAATGTTATTTCAGATTTCTTTCTAAGAAAATATAATAATAATTAAGGTGGCTGAGTTGTTAATTGCTTGGCTTCCGAACCTGGGATACTGGGTTTGAATCTCGAGAGGTGAAGACTGGGATTTTGAACTTTGGGATTTTTAGGGCACCATTGAGTCCCCCCAACTCTAATGGGTACCAGACATTAGTTGGGGAAAGTAAAGGCGGTATGTCGTTGTGCTGTCCACATTACACCCTGCTCGTATACCGTGGTCCATAAGAACAGAAAACCTCTAACATCATCTGCCGTATAAATAGCACGGTTTGAAAGGGGAAATTTATTTTTAAAAAATAAAGCCTTCCATTAGAACGCCGATGTCCACATGTTTGGATATTAACTATCCAATACAAATGAATAGACGGTACCAACTAGATTTTTTTAAAAATGTTTCTAATGTAGCTAAGCCCAAAAACAAGATCCCGTTCTAAATGTAATACCCAGAAAGCATTCCTGAAGAGCCATGGATTCCCTCCCATTGTGAAAGCAAAGGAAACGAAAAGATAGAAACGATCCTAGATGTCGACACTGTCACACAGAAGACGAGACAGTAGAACACATCCTCAACATCTGCAGGGTGCTCAGAAACACAATCGATACAACTAATCTTGGAATAAATAGAACTGGTGCATGTGGGTTCTTCCCTTGTAAGCTCTACAGAACACTGTCAGATACCTGGACCGTACAATAAAGGATTAATCCCTGAAAGAAGCTTAAGTGCACAGAGGTTTACAAATGATGTGCTGGAAACATTCTCTCCAGTTTGAAGTTAAGATAATCACTTAAAAGATCTGAGTAGGATGTGCAATGTCTTGTGATATACTCATTAACCAGTTGACTGTCAAAAGAGTTGAGCCGAAGCGTTTGAAACTCTAGGCTTCTAGGCATGATTAAACAAAGCGCTCTGTCTGATAGAGGTCCAAGCTAATGTCCATATTGAGAATAGCTATTTCCAATGATTCAAACACTCCGTAAACACGGACTGGAATATGTGGCCGAAGGCCGAGCACAGCGGGAACCCCGGGCATTTTTCTAAAGTTTACCAAGCTAACAGTGCAGGGCTCACCATTAATGAAACCGTCCCTTGAGGAGAGGTGCCCGGCTTACAACTTTGTCACTACCACAGGAATCCCATTTCGCCTAATCGCTCCCTCTAGCGATCGTTTCCCCACGAGTGCCGCGTTGAGGTGTAGTAGCGTATCCGGGCAATCTTTAACCTGATGTCACGACAGCTCCTACGTCATAATCCTGACCCGTGACGTTTAGGCAATTTGAGTTAGAGCTTAGCTTCATTTGCGAAGAACGTCACGCATGTACGAAACAAAAGCAGTCGCTTATTTTAACTATTTGTTAGAGAGACTGGTGTTGTATTTTTCTATAGCTTTTTATTTATATAATGGCGTTAATATCATTGTCAGGGATCAAAATTATTAACACCGCTGTATAAACATTGCTATGGAGTGTGTGTACAAGCTTATATTGTATTCTGACGTAATCTTTAAGTCGGGCTCAAGCAGATGAGAGGATAAAAGAAATGTAATTAAATACATTTTAAAAAAATAGACAAGTTATCAACACTAATCTTTATTAATACGGTATAAAAAATAAACTAATTGCCAACAAAAATGTTCACCGAATCCATATATATATAGATGTTGTCTGCATGAGATGGCATTCATTTAATTCATTTATCTATGTAATAATGTCTCTTAAAGTGTGAAACATTTATGGTGAAATATGATGAACAAAAAGAAATATAGAAGTTTTTAAAGGCACAACTCATAAATCAAAGTGATCACATTGACAATAGCAAAATAAAACAAAGCAAAATAATAAATTGAACATATCGGAATTAATATAAATTAAGAGAAATGAAAACAATCAAAATATTTTTTTTAAATCCTTAAAAATAAAATTAAGGGGAAGAATTTCGCCCTTAAAACTAAATCATTTAATAATGTACACTTTATCTCCCTTATTCAATATCAAACAAAATATTTAAAGAACAATGGTTAATATACTAACTTTAGTATTTTCATCTATTGATTCATGTTTTGTTAGGTACAATAAATACATTGTGTAAAGTAACAACTTGATCGGAGAATGCGTGTGGGAGAAATATGAGCGTTAACGCTCATTTAAGGGGACTAAACCCAACAAATATAGACATATCTGTGAATACTGAAGTAAATTGTTTCCTTTGTTGGTATCAACAGTTATTAATTGCCTAACTGGTTACTTTGTTTTTATTATTATTATTAAATAATAAATGATTAATTACCGGTAATTAATTGTCTAAGTGTTTATTTTTTTAATGATTTATGTCTTAACTATGCTAATGAATAATTGTGCGAAGTTTCAATTTGATCGAGAATGGGTGTGGAAGAAATCATACATCAATACTTTTCACGAGACAAGCAAACAGACAGATGAGACAGAGTGAGTTGATATAAGCTTTGTAAAAAGTTGTCTTTGCAAGTCTCGCATTATAATACTAAACTAGTTTGTCAATTATAAATGGAGAAACTTCACGATCAACACAGTAATCTACAGTTTGTTGGTATTTCGCAATGCAAGATCCAGTTGACATTTATTAAGGCATTAAGCCATTCTTAGAAGTAAGATAAAAAAAAAAGAATAGCAACAACTTATGAAGAGATATAATACAATATTAGGAAGAACGTAACAAAACAAGCAAATACAAAAGAAAAAAAAATACTTTGGATACTTTGATCGCTTTTTAAATGTATTTTTTTTTAAAAAAGGAATAACCTTAAGTAGAACATGTGGGCAAAGGCTTTCTCAGGCTTCTCAACACAACGGGGTAACCAGCTACCAGCAAAGAGTCTATGAACACGGAGAAGTTATCTATTGTTTCTATTTCATGTATGTGTTTACTAAGCCTAAGACGGCAACCTAAAATAAAAGGGACTAATTCAGCTTATACCACCACTTCAGTCAAGTACTATTTATTTCCCTTGTTTGAGATACCAAAAAAAAAAAAAAAAAAAAAAAAAAAAAAAAAAAATCACTAATAGTTAATTAACTAATTGTTGTTGTTTTTTTAATTGATTCTCGTGTTTTCAGGTAAAGGAAATAATTCTGCAAAATTTCCACTTGATCCGAGATTGGGTGTCGGACAAATAACGTGTACAAACCTTTGACCAGACAGACAGACAGAGTGAGTTGATGTAAGCTTTGTAAGAGCAAAAAAGCTGGAAATTCGAAGGTAACTAATCAATGTGAAGGTCGATATGTTTCAATATCATGGTTGCAAATAACCGGTACAAATGTATACGCAACAACAAAAGAGATTAGTTTTTACGGTGCTAAAAGTGCTCCAGAAATAATAGTAAACGTTAAAAATAATGCTGCATGATCAACAATTGTTATATTGTTAGCTTCGGCTATACCAAAAAGCATGTTATCCATAGTTATCCACCACGTGTAATACACGCAAACATCTAAAAAGTAACAGATACTCTTGGCAGTTTTAATTGCAACAACTTACGCTGAATAAATAAAGCATCAAAACAATGCTCAGAATAATAAGGAACCTTCAAGCCAAATATACAGGATGAAGCAGAAAAAGACCACAACATAATCACAACCATTGCCAATCACAACGCGTCATCTAAAGACTTGTATAACTAAGGCCACTTTCAATATAATCAAGATCATTCTAGTCACATACACGCACTCAGTATATGCCATTGTCTTCAAGCTTAATATATATATGTATACCTTGTAAAGTATTCTGATCGAATCGGGGGCTATGTAATATTTAATACATTTCTTGTCATAATTATGTCACACTTTGAATAGTAAGACGTAATAGCTCCATAGGACGCAATTATCTTCTCTTTTTGAAGTAACATCTGAAATTTATAGCATGTCATCCATCCTCGGAATCATAAACTTCTGCTATGGTTGTACTGCGGAAAAATGTTTCAAATTGGGTATGAAATATGTTTATTGGTTTAATAAAAAATGGCTTTCAGTAACTATTACTACTGTTTCAAAATACTTTATTTTTAGTGTGTGGATTGATACAGGGCGGAAAGTAAAAGACTATAATTACTCTTGAAAAGCACTGAAAAATAAAGTTGATGACCTATATTAATAATAATAATAATAATAATAATGATAATTAATGATAAGATAAAGGGACTACGATGAATTTTGTTTCTCTTTAACGAAACTCGACCCTGGCAGCGCCAGAGAATGAATACTCCTTCTTTTCTGACAATATTAATAATAATAATAATATTCTTTATTATCCATATAGAAATGTGTTTTATAATTGTAAATTGCACCAAGCGAAACATTATAATTATACAAGGCGATAAGGAAAACTGGGTTCAAAACTCATCTCATTTATCCTACCACAACTTGAAAGTCCTTCTTTAAATATTTATGACGAATTCGTGCAGTGAATAATTTTAGAAACTGCGGGATTACATAACAACTTTTCCTGTCTTTGACTATCATGTTTTTAAAGTCCTGTTTTTAGCGGAGAAAAAAATTGGGGGGGGGGGTAAAGAATTGATCAGTTACTAATTCTCTCTCATTTAATCTTTAAGCTTAATCAGACATTAGAGAGGTTAAGGCAACCAGATATTAAATTGAAATTAATTTCTCTACTAAAATATGCCATCTCCACCCACTAAAAAAAAGTTAGTGTCTGTCGGGGTTGGGGGGGGGGAGCGCAATAGAAATATTGAAAAGCTACATATATTATATAGATCTATAACTAAAAAACAATGATTTCTACTTATAAAGTGGACCGGCCTCACACCAGTCCTAAAAGGTATGGCGGCGGTAGATGCCATTTGCCCCCCCCCCCCCCCTTTTTACCTGTGTGTGAGAGAGTGAAAGAAATTAAATCACATTTTTAAGTACGTATATATTCTTAAGACAAGTAAATTATTTTGTATACACACTGTATGATTTCTCTACTAAATTTCGGTTGAAGAAGGGTTGCCATCGCCCTTACATGCACCTCCCCCCAGATCTGCCAGTGGTCTGTAGTGGTATTTTAGTTGTTTTTTTCTCAACTTAAAAACTATAATCGTGAAAAAAAAGTAGACAAACCTATTTAGAAATTAGCTGCCTTGTGGCCTTCAGCTGGGTCATAACAGGAGAATACCTCTTCATAAATTCTTCTGGAATATTCTGTAGTACAAACAATGTAACCGTACGAATTATTGAATGAAACGAAAATAGATCCGATACGTATGCGTGTGGGAAGTGTGGCTGAGGGGGAAAAAACGTTTTGGCTACCTCTTAAAGGGGACTCGAGTTTGAATCCCCTCTGGTCCACAAATGAGATGGGATCATGGCGCTGAGAGCGTGCTGTAGCATGAACGATAAGCATTTACAAAAAGCTTACATCGTCATTGCTGAATAGTGAGGAATGTCAGAGACAGGTGCAGGATGATGAACTGTTTTCTAGACTTGTCACATCATTGTTTAACAGCCAGGGACACTGATATAGTTGGGAATCACGGAGTACACTTAGTATTTGTGTGAGAAACAAGAATCCACAGTTGCATTGTGGGTAAGAAATCTCTTTTTGGGGAGTTGACCACATGGTTAGAATTGAGTAATCGCCATGTTCTTTAACTGTAAGGATGTCTAACGTAGTTGATTCAATAGTTTAATACCAGTTGTGTACTTAGAATATTCATTGGACTAAAGTCAATTTGTGAAACATAATGTGTATTTCTTGATGGCTGGAATTGCCTTTTTCATTTTATGATGAATAAATCTCGTCTGGTAACCAAGGTCTTATTTGGTGATTTTTAATAAGTGTTGTTCTGTATGAATTTAAGTGCACATACGTGACATCAAGTAGTTCAACAATTCAAAGTGGAACAAGACATTTTAATTACACTAACATGCACAAGCAAATGTTAGATAATAGCAGTAACAAGACTATTTTTAAAAAAAGGGTCTAATATAATGTTTTCCACAATTTTACATGCAACACCCACTTTTCACACACAAAAAAATGTTCTTGAGCCCCAAACCCCATTGGCCAGCTAGTGTTGTCCGGAACGGCTTTTAAATAAAAGAATATGTATGTATCGGTCGACAATGATCTGCTGGTCGCTGTCAAAATACTCAGACCGAATCTTTAGGGCCATATCACAAGGTCCTCAGAACTAGCAAAGATCTTCCTTCAGGGAACAGGCCAACGAAAAAAAGAAGCAGAGTTAGCGTTGGGAAAACAATTTAAAAGAATGGGTGTACGTGTCATTGAGAGAAGAATGGAGGCAGACAGCCGACAGAACATGTGTGGTGTCCAAACGGTTCAACAGACTAAGGGATATCTGAAGTGGGGTGTGATCCTATTGTTATAAACCTGGTGGTGGCACAGATGGGGGTAGTGGTGTGAGTGTAGTCAGCCGACGCAAATCGCCCCGCTAGACGAGCGGTCAACCGTGACGAGTTACGATGGTCAGCCGAGTCGAGTGTCAACAGGACGGTTCGGGAAGGATCGCCGTCGTGAACAGAGTTCAGGAGCGTCACGAGAGTTGTAGTCATCTGACCACCTAGAAATGTCGAGTGGCGTTCTGTCCGGTTCGAGAAGGCCAGTAGGGACCCTATATAAGAGCGGAGGTGTCGCAGTCAAGACGGTTCACGGCAGGGGTTCAGAGCCCGGTTCACTACAGTCCGGTCGGCTACATCACAGTTCAGCGGTGTGGTTCTGTACGGAGCATTACGACGGTTCAGTGCGGAGTACTGTCAAGTACAGCTGAGACGGCTGGCGTCTTGATCTTGGTCTGCGATCGAGTCCGACACAACGAGCCTAGTGTGTGAAGTCAATCCTGAACTGTTGAACCCAGTGCAAGCCCGGAACGAGACGGAGAGGCCAGTGCAAGAGTTGATACTGTGGAACGGTGTTATCGGAGAGATATTTGTACAGTGTACGTGTTGCCAATTGTACAGTATTGGTTGTTATTTATTCAACTATTAAAGTGTTACGTTACTTTGGAGCCCTGAGTTGTCAAGTTCTTTAAGTTGGCGGTGTATGGTGCAGTTTGCAGAGAGCCTGGATAGTGAGTTTCGTAACACTATGTTAACCAGACTAGTGTTTGCTATGTAAGTAAAACATGCCATTTGTGTATTTGCTAATTTTCGTAACGTTTTACTACTATGTAGTCTTGTGTTGAGAAATATTTCCTTTACAAAAGTCTAAGTTGTAAAAAAAAAATCAGTACAGAATTTAAAAAAAAAATATATATGTATTAAATATCAACTACAATACCTATGCATACTATATATAGGTCAGTGATCATACATTTATGAATGTGTGCTGTAGGTGTAAAATTAAAAACAACTGCTGGAAAACGTTAAAATTAAGAATGAATGCATGTTTGTAAATGTAATAAAATCATTATTTTTTTATAATTTTCTTGGTCTTCTGTTAACAATACGAAATAAGTAATAGCTTTGTATTAGTAATATTAAACATTTTTGTATACTAGAGTTACAAAGACTTACAAGGTGTGTAATTTGATCAAATGTTTTTACTGGCGTCTGCTCTTCAGTTCCAGGTCTAGAATAGTCTTGTGTTCCTTCATTTCCAGAACTAGTCCAAGTTCTAGAATCAGCCTGACAGCGAATGTTAACAAGTCAATAGATTAGTAGACGCAATATTTTATTTCATTTAAAAGATTAATTTATATTTCTAATAGCATTTACCAGATACACAGGTTGTGTAGAAGAGTCTGCGTCTTTCTGATTTTCAATTTCAATAGTACAGTGGACTTGTACCCGTTCACCAGCAGAAGTTGTGAACGAACTCCTATGGTCAGACTGTAAACAAAATATGACATGTTATTTCTCCGACACCCAATCTCGGATCAAGCTGAAATTTAGCTCAATTATTTCTTTGACTGACAACACAAGAATCAATTATAAAAAATTAAACAATTAGTTAATTAACTATTCGTAATTAATTATTTTTGTTTTGGTATCTCGAACAAGGGAAAGAAATCGTAGTTGACTGAAGTGGTGGTATACACTGAAATAGTCCCCTTTATGGATCGCCGCTCTAAATTGAAACACACAATATATAACTATACAATCGTAATAACCTCACTAGCAGAGTGGTTAGCCCGAGAAGCTCAAGTTTTGTATACTATAAGACTATGACCTCAATACAAACTAACTGAGGTCCTATACGATTATGACGTTAAATAAAAACTCACAAACAGGCTATGGGACTATGACCAGAACAAACTTACTAAGCACTTATTGCTCCAAGGTCCTTTCTGAGATTTGGGCCCGTTTCACGTTTTTTTTTTCAAAAACATATTTATAATATATAACATAAATATACATACATTAATAAAATATAAAAGTATAAGTTAAATAATTGGACACATTAAGACATATAGATACTTTTGTCTATAGTGTTTCAATATTAACTTAACTGAAACTAATGGGCACTGTACAGCAACGTTACAGAAAGTTTGATGAGATTTAATATTGACATATTCCTAAAAGGAGTTAAAGTATTTATTATCTTCAGTAACAAAACGAAATTGAATAAAATACTCAGAAAGACACAAAGGCACATTCCTCGTTCCATATGCTAGGACAAATTTGTACAAGTGCTCCTTCTTCCCTAGTGCTATTAGAGCATGGAATGGGTTGCCTGAGCTAGCCAGGAAAACCAGTGACTTGGCAGAATTTAAGTCTTTGGTTAATATGCATGACTAGAAGCATGACGTGTAGGACGTAATCATCCTCTTTTTTTAATTAACGTCTGTATAAGATAAGATAAGATTTTAATAAGCACTATTTTAGCTGGTACCAAAGACCTTGCTACTACTTGTGATTAAAGATAGATTTGTGAAGAATCAAAAATTTGAGAAGAGTATATACATTATTTGTAACTAGAACTGTGATTATAAACTTTTTATTTTCGCTCAAATAGAATATAGTGTTATGAGTTTTACCGGAATTTCAGAATATGTAGCTGTCTCTGTCGGACTATTGCCTTGAGTATCCCCATCAGAATAGATTAGTGGCGTGGTCACGACATCATTCTAAAAGCAAATTTTTATAGCCAACTCAAAATTCACAATTGTACTTAGTAACATGTCATTAACATTTGTCTTTGTATTTAAATGACAATATGATAATAAGATGAATGGATGTCTGCCTAGTCCTGTGGTGTCGCTATGTTAATCCCGAGTTCTAATTAGGAGCTAATAAAAAACAAACACTCCCAACTTAAAAAAAATAATAATAACTATGACTTTTTATTAAAATGACTAAATAAATAATAATTATAACTATTCAATATAATATAATGTTTATATGACTTTGGTATATGGCTATATGATTATAAGATAGAAGAACACTAAGAAATGATTATATGATTTTATGGTCTCTGAAGCAAACTGGGAACAAAAAGATTGTATTTAATAAAAAAATGACTATGTCTGATTTTGGCATTAAGTGACAACGTACCTCTTTTTCCTGTGTGTCAGTGTCATTTCCGTGATCTTGTTTCTCTCTCTGAATAGGAAAATGTATTTTTGTAAATTAAACTTAATTTTTAAATATAAAACTTGGCTATAGTTAAGTCATTTTGAAAAGATAATGAATGCATCCTCAAAAAGTAATATGGTGAATACTATCCGTAATGATGGCTGAGCGGTTTAGCGCTTCGCTTCTGAATCGGAGGTCCCGGGTTCAAATCCTGGTGAAGACTTGGGATTTTTCATTTCGGGATCTTTGGGCGCCTCTTAGCTCTAAGGGGTACTTGACATTAGTTGGGGAAAAGGGAGTTGACGTTGTGCTTGCAACATGACACCCTCGTTAACCGTAGACCACAGAAATAGACGACCTTTACATCATCTGCCCTGTAGACCCCAAGGTCTGAGAGGTGAACTTAATGAATGCATCCTCAAAAAGTAATATGGTCAATACTATCCTTAGTACTTTAATGAATAGCCATTTATTTTAATTCATGGTTCATTTCAAGGGTGGAAAAGTCAATTATCTAAAAGAGAGTTTTAAAAAAATGTCATACCTGTGCAAGTTTCTTCTTATAAACAACAACTGAGCTGTCAAATAATATAAAATAACAAGATTAAATTACAAAGGTATTTTATCTTAAAATTGTCTTATTAATTATTTAAACACAAACGTTAACAAAGATTCAATTTTATGTTGACAAAATTAAATATTCTTACTCCGATACGCAAATTTGAACCACCATTGAAATATAGAAAGAAAATATCCAATTAAAGCTGAACTAGAATAGAACGTCGCTCAGTCTCCGGGACCAGAATATATATATATATATATATATATATATATATATATATATATATATATATATATATATATATACAGATCATTGCTATTTATGCATAAGCCAGGAGGGATTCATTTCTATAGAGAAATCATACAATGTGAGTATTCATCTTAAATTATTCTTAATTATAATAAAAAGGCATGTCTTCGAGTCCTAAGATTTATAAGAAATGAAATATTTTCCGTGGATACGCAGACCCAGCTGTGACCTACATATTTTGCCACACGCAGGGCAATAATATAATTATTTACATTATAACCATTTTTAACGCCTTCTTTTATCTGGTACTTTTTAGGGTTTGCGGGCCATTGCATTAACCAATCTCCTCCCTTTCCCTAAGTGTGTAAATCACTCTAATCTCACATTCAAACGTTTGTAAATATAAAATAAAAGACTATTGCCGGTACCAAGTTGGACCGTTAGGGGGGAAGGTAGATACAATCGACCTCCCTCCCTCAACGGGTCCTTATCTTTTGGTGGAGAAAGTTGTATACAGACGTAGTGAAAAACAAATGAAACTCCTGTTAGTCCTATTAATCAAAATCAGCTTTTGTCAACCTGACGGGAGGGTTGAAGGAATCTATTTGGTTCTTATTTTTTCTAAGGTAAATATCGATTCGGTTTGCAATGTAGTAAGGAGCTAAAGGTTCAGATTGGAATGCTTATCAAGTCAAACTATTATTTAAAAGCTTTTCATACATTTTATATTTGAATATATACACATTTCCCGATCATTTAAACGGTCGAATTAACCAAGAGCGCTTAACCATCGTTCTGCTGTCGTCTGCTGTCGACCTAAACAGTTCTACTTCAAGGCGTTTCGCTCAACACGAAGATAATCGTACGATAAAAATGCAACTATACGGTTTCAGGGATATTTTCAATCATTTTGAAAAAAAAAAAGCAATGGAGAGATGGCCTTATGTTGATTACAAGAACCCCACCCCGCACACTTTTTGATAGTTGGTCGTTGCATTCTAGCTCCAAGCAACTAGTACAACTAAGCGATTATATATTTAATGAAAAAAACTGTATTGTCCCTGAAAGACTAGACCGAGTTATCAAGGCTAAAAACATTTAAAACTTGCCACTAAACTCGATGCCACAAAAACGCAGTTCCCATTGACATGATAGTACTACTACTAACATCTTAAGACACGAAAATTAAGTACAATTAACTTTCTCAATACGCTATGATCCTATCACTTACCTGAACCAGTTGGGAAAAAGGAGGGGGAAAGAAGGGAAACCTCCCCAAGCTGACACTCTACCACTGAGCTAGCGAAGTGCTTATGTAAATAGAAGGTTTGATAGTTATCTACAAACTTTAGCGATGACTTATAAAGGGGACTAATTCAGCATATACCGCGACAACAGTCCAGTATAATTTCCTTCCCCTTTTCGAGATACCAAATAAATAATTAATTACCAATAGCTAATTAGTAACTTTTTTTTCTTGATTCTTGTCTTGTCAGGTAAAAGAATGAAATTAACGAAATTTCAGCTTGATCCTAGATTGGGTGTGGGGGAAATAACGTGTACACACTTTTTACCACACAGACAGAGTGAGTTGATATAAGCTTTGAACAAACGGTGCACAGAATGTATATGTATGTCCATTTACATAATCTGTTAAATTACTAGGAAAATCGCAAGTGCCATTTCGAAATATCCCTCTAGTTGCCACTTTCGAGCCCATGTATTTCTCGAGCCAATGTATTTCTCTAGCCCATGTATTCTCGAGCGCATGTATTCTCGACCCCATGTATTCTCGACCCTCGACCCCATGTATTCTCGACCCCATATAAGCTAATAAGAAAGTAAAAAAAAAAAAAAACGATTCTTACATGATGATGATGATAACCCCAAGTGGCACCAGAACTGCACCAACTATTGCACCAATTATTGCAGTGTTAGTTGATGCTTCGGAAACCTCCATGGATGTCATAATAGCTGTAGTCAAACATAACAATTTTTTTAAAAATGTCAAAATATGTATATTTTTAATACAACATAAAGATTCATTAAAATAAGAATATAGGATATGATTGTTTTATACTGAACACATGGCACACCGCACAATACTCATATGTCTTTTGTGAAATATTAAAGTTTAGATTATGAACATTTATACATTTCCATGATTGTTAAACCAAAATAAAAAGCGTTTTTTTTCGTTTTGGTTTAACGGTAATTGTGTTTATTTATTTTGTCCATGTCCAAACCCCCTGCTGGACGACAAAAGGGCAGGGTTCGAACTCGGACCATTATTACGACAGTTGAAAGTGCATGCCGCACGACGAAACAACTTTCATTGTATAATTTGATCAGATTTTAACTTGAAAAAGTTATTTAAAAAAAAAATATAAGAAAAGAGTATTCCAAATTTGAGAGACTTTCAGTTCCTATATTTATTGTAATCTAAAATGTGCGAGGGATATTTTTGTTTAGGAGATTTTCTCTTGACATGTCAAGCAATATCTACCATAGTTTACAGATAACGAAATTTGTCTTTGTTGTTAAAATATTACATTTGAATTAAAGTAACTAAAGTAACAAAGTATAAAGTAAAGTTCTACGTTACAACAAGTTCATACAAGTACTCCCTTTCCAGTACCATTAGAGAATGGAATGGGTTGTCTGAATCAGCCAGGAAAACCAAACGACTTTACAGAGTTTAAGTCGATAGGTAACATACATGACTAGATTGACACATAAATGGCATAGGGCATAGTTATCTTCTTCTTTTTTAAACGCGCATTAATTTACATTGTTTTAACTCTGTCTTGCGCACTGCTTGTGATATGGCGAACTGTATTATATAATATAAAATATTAAACAAGAACAACAATGTGCTGTTTCAATATGAGAAAAAGCCTACTTTCATTCAAAAAGATAAAAGACTAAGACTAAGACTAAGACTAAGACTGCTTTATTGAATTAAAGATTTTGGCGTCCTGGAACAAGGGGAAATGAGGTGTCCTTCGTCTGACTGCTGTCGGCTGTCGCCGTGGACCTGTAGCAACACTGGGTAGTGTAAGTGTGAGTGTGTATTTGATACTATACGGCGGGAGCTCTTGTACGTGGAATGATATGATGGACAGTTGAGTACTAGAACTTTTTTTTTTTATGTTGGTGCTAGTGTAATGTTCCAGTTTAGAGAGTAGGTTTGTTTTGTTAGACAAATAGATTGTGTGTTGTTTTAGCGACGGCAAAAGTAGTGACTTAGAAAGACAGACTAATGACGTAGTAGACTTAGGCGAACAAGAGACCAACATGGCGTTATGTTAGAAGTAGACTGTTTTGAGTAGTAGTTGAATAGTAATTAGATATAGCGACGTTTTAGGAAGACTGGACGGATTTCCCAGTGGTTAATAAAGTCTCATTTTATAGAACTGAATGTTGTTATCAACTATATTCAACTTGTAATGTTCTGTGGCTAATGTTAAGTAATAAGTGATACATAGTCGAAGTCAGATTAGATTAGCCCATAACATTAGTCAGTTATGTATACAATATCCACTACAAATAAACATCATCTTTTTTCCTTGGTTTGAGTTGCTTCCCTTATGTTAACTAAATATTATCTCTTCAATTTCAAACAAAGTATGTTAAAAGTCCCCTGACTCACTTATTTGGCATCTATACATTTCTTGGAAATTCTCTTTGTTGCAGCGTGACCGACTCAGTACCACAGTGACGTTAGAGTCAGATTCCACACTGTGTTCAAAGAAAATATGTCTGTTGCCAACTGCGGGCGTAGAGTTGTGACCAGTGGTCAGCTCCAGCCAGCAAGGGCCCCTCATGCCTGTACAATTTGCTTCGATTTTGAGTTTTTTACTGTGTATTGTTGCCGTGCAATTGTCCCCTACTGGCTCGTCATTGATGGTCAAGCTTGTTTTCACAGGAGAATTACTTTCTGTTGGAAGAATTCAAAGAAAAAATTGTTCGTTTGTCTTTGGCAGACACACATACATTGACATTGCATGAATCCACGGTGTACTTAAAAGTTACAGTCTGTGTTTATCTCTTTAAAAAAAATGTAGCACTCTTTCTCTAATCTAACCTACATTAGTGTTGACCAAACGTTTACTAGTGACCCCCTCCCTCACTAGAAAATCAATAGAGAAATTTTCCGCCCTCCTTATCAAAGATACGAAGTCTTGAAGTCAAGTTAGAACTTCGCACAATTATTAATTGGTATAGGCAAGAAATGAATCAATAAAAAAAGTAACATAAAATTAATAATTAATTACTTTGATAGTAACAAGGAAGACCATTCCTTCAATATTTACAGATATGGCTAAATTTGTCGGGTTCAGTCCCCTTAAATAGGTGTTACGTTAACGCTATTTCTCCCTCACCCATTCAAGGACCAGGTTGATATTTGAAACAAGTATTTATTGTATTTATTTATTTACCTCACAAAAAAAAAACACGCAACAACTAGAAAAAATACCAATTAGTCAATTAATTATTGGTAATTAATTATTTTGTTTCATTTTGAATACGGGAAATAGCTTGTACATTATTGATATCTATAGTTTTAAGGGCGGAGTTTTTCCCATTATGATAAGCTTTTTTTTTTCTTTTTTTTTTTAAAGGATTTTTTTTTTGCTTTTTTCTACATTCTGAGCACTAGAAATTCTTTCTCCTGGCGTGTATTCAAAACAATTTCTCCTTTTGAGAAGAGCGCCTGCCAAATAAAGTGAAATTAAGAATTTAATTTAATTTCATTATGGAGTGGTAAGACGGGTAAATACATTCGAAGAAAATCAGAGAAGGTATGTTTGGAATGGGCTTGATCATACTGTATTTAAAGCGCTTATATATTCCCGAATCAATTTGAAACCCTGCGCAACTATTCATTGTCTATGACCACACATGAATTATAAAAAAAAAATGTAATTAATATATTAGTCGTAAGACGTAATTAGTTAATTTTGTATTACATAGACTTCATTCAAGGCTACAGAATGGATGTAATGTTATACTAAACTTATTAATGTTAATGTTATGTTAATAGTTATTATAATTACCTTGCCAAGAAGACAATGAAGTCTGGGTAAAGACCGAGGTCGAGTTTTTCATCATTAGATAAGCCCTGACAAGCCCACTCATTTCAGTTGTGACTGTGCTGATATTAACAACAAATTGGTACGTGTCTTCGGTTTGAGTTGGTTGACAGTAGCAAATGTCAGAGACAGTATTGCTTTCACATTGTAATCTGGTATCTATTAGACACAGCTAAACAACAACAAAAAAAAAAGCTTTGTGCTATATACTAGTAAGGAAACCAAACAATAAATAGAAACTAATTATCTCACGGTATTTTCTATAATGCATTTTTACAAATTACAAAATTTAAAATTTAAAGATGTATAATAAAATCTATTAACAAAATCGTAATGTTATATAACTTTTAAAAAAATCTAGCATATTTATAAAGCGGTTACCTAATGGTGAAACGCTAACGTCTAAGGACTGTAAAACTCTCTTTTTTTGTTATTCTCATGTAAAGCTATATTTGCTTTGAATGTCTTAGTGCTACTTGATTTCATGAAAATTTTAAATATCGACTCAATTCCAACAGATGGTTTAATTAGTGTGAAACTACCGATAATCATTTTGTTAGCGACACAATCTTTTAAATGTAAATGTCTAGAATTCTTTAGATAAACCTTTCTTATTCTTAATTTTAAAAATCCAAATTGTACCTTTTTATGTTAGTTTTACTTTCTACAAAACATTAGCCAGGTGGGGAGGGGGGGGGGGCAATTAGCAGATAAAGAATATTTTTGTTAAATGCTTGAGACGTTTCCACTAGATACGGGAAGCGAACCGAACACGAACCGAACGAACCGAAGTCGAACCTCACGACCGAACCGAACCAAACCCGAACTTAAAAACTGATCGGTATTAACCGAACCGAACGAACTGTCCTTTCCTAAACCGAACTGAATTAAGATTTTGCAATATTCTTGTAAGAAAAAAAACACCTTCGTTTTCAACGATATGATTTGACAGTTATATTTAATTCTTAAAAATATTCTCCTGGAGTTTTGAGCTTGTCGTGTTCCTTAAATCTTGTGTGTGCATCTTTCCTGCATCATTTAGGGTTGTCTTTTTTTTTTTGTATCAACACAAAGGTGCCGTACCATTTAATAGTGTGGGCTAATGAAATGGGAGACTAGAAGAAACAAAAAGTACACTCTGGATGTAGAGACTGCCAGGAAAAGTGAACAACACATCTTTGCCTTTGTATGGAGCATAAAGATAAGCCAATATGTTTGATTTGTATGGAACTGTTTGTGGCTGTTTCTAAAGACTTCTAAGAAACGCCTAGAGATTAGAGGATGGATGAGAATATTTACCAAGAAGGGACAAGAAAACGAGTTGACGCTAAGAGCTTGCTACAGAGTTGCTCATATTTTAAGTAGTAAAATAAATTTTGGCAGCGAATGCGTTAAAAGCTAGTTATTATTAGTGATAGAAGAAATGTGTCATTAAAATAAGAATGCTAACATGTGATGATGTGTTTAGCACTGTCAATTGTAGAACATTTCAAGCGTTGAGCCACATAACTTCTTTTTTTTTACAGTAATAGAGTCCGAATATAATAGACGTTAACTGCGAAGTGCGCTGGGCAAATGTTCTAAAACCTTTTTTATTTTAATATGAAACATGAAACTGAAATTTTTATGACTTAGAAGTGAAAGCAGTGCTTCAACTTAACGACCTCTCACGAATGAGGGATTCGGCTTTTTAAAGTGACATTACATCATATCTAAGTAAACTCAACAACAAACTACAAGAAAATCTAATTTATTTCCCAAGAAAGAGCTGTAATGCAGCGGGATTTCCAGAGGTTCATTTCGGAAAAACTAAGTCCTATATCCACGGGTTTCTAATAAAAGTGCGTTATTGAATTAAAAATTATTTTTTTTTGTATCTTTTCTGTTATGTGGCCCGCGACACGAGTGTCGGAAATTAAAATAGCTTTGATTTAGTGAATGGTTTGACATCACTGTTTTAACTAATAAATTCAATTCAGCATTTTTAGGCTGCATGTACATACGTTTTTGCTGTTATGTGATTTTATAACATTGAAGCGAACGGAACCCGAATTTTAGATCAAACAGAACCGAATCCGAACAATATTCCTCATCGAACCGAACCGAACTCGAACTTAATCTGACCGAACCGAACCCAAACTTTAAAAGTTGCGTTCGATTCCCATCTCTAGTTTACACCAATGGTACACATTTTTTTTTTCTAAATGGATTACACCCTTAGAAGGGCGACTTGACTGCGTGGTTAAGCGATTGGCTATCGAACATCGGGTCCTGGGTTCGAATCTCAGTGAAGACTGGAATTTTGAAATTCGGGATTTTTTAGGGCGCCCCTTATTTTACCCAACTCTATTGGGTGCTTGACTTTATTTAGGGAAAGTAAAGGCGGGTTGGTCGTTGGCCGCATGCCATCCTGCTTATTAACAGCTGATCTGAACATCATCTGCCCTATTGATCATTTTAACTTATTCCCTTAGAGAAATCGTTGTTCCCTTCGTACTTCTATCTCATCGTCCTCTACAAATAGACGTCGTCGTAACGCTCTCTAAACAGCTCGAAGTAAGCACCTATTACGACGGCCTTTTCGTCACGCTTAACTTGACACTACGCATCCCTTGGGTCTGGTTTACTTATCCTCCAACCCCACTCTCCCGTTAGCTGTCCCCTCTTGCAGGGCCAAGAACATCATTCAACATGCGTTCTATAGTACGTATTGCAGACATAATAATTCTAACCAGTTTGAAGTCATTAGAAGTATCCGATTTCTGGTCAAAGATGATGTAGCTTGTCCAGTTCGATTGTGTGGGTAAGTGCGCTTGACCCCTCAGTACAATCCTGTTTGAACCTGGTTGATGTGTTTTAGTGCATTCATTTGTGTCTGCAGCAATGTTCTCGTAAAACATCACAGCTTTCCCCTGTGTACCTATAATATGTCAGCAAGGCACATTATTACATAATTTACATATTATTATTATTATAGCTTTTATATAGCGTTACTTTCATGCTTATAGCATGCTCAGAGCGCTTTCGGTCCAATCTCATTTGTGGACCAGTGTGGGGGGGGGTAATCTATGAGTTGGTTTTCCGTGCTGCCTTTAGGCGCTCAGTAAACACAACTCTGCCCGAGTCGGGTGTCGAACCTCGAGCCCCTTTCTAGGTAGCCAAGCAAAGTTCAAGCTCACTTGGCCTCTCGACCACGCTTCCCACATATAAAACATTTATTACATAAAAAGGGTGGAGAGCTTGGCTTACTAACTGAGGTGTCTCAGGTCTGAATCCGGTGAAGACTGGTATTTTAGAAATTTTTGGGGTGGCTCCCAAATCAAATGGGGTTAGCTCACATTTGTTTGTGAAAAGTAAAGGCGGTTGGTCATTTTTACATGGCATCTTCGTTAACCGTGGGCCACAGAAACAGATGAGCTTTACATTTACTGCCCTATAGATTGCAAGGTCTGAAAGGGGAACTTTTAATTTTTTTAGAGAAAAATTGAGTTCATTTATTTAAATGATCAGTTACCGGTACTGTTGACCCTCCCCCCACCCCCAACCCCAAATAGAGAGAGTGCATACACAGTTCTTAGGCCCAACAGTTCTAGCCTTCTTGTCTAACTATATCATATATATATATATGTATGTATATGTCACCCCATAACGAATATATTTATATACATATATATATATATATATATATATATATATATATATATATATATATATATATATATATATATATATATATTGCAGCCCCTAACGAAAGGTCAGTAAAAAAAGTGTTATACAAAGCACACCTTTCTATAAAGCACGCGTTGTATCCTAGCTTATAATAATGTAGTACACTAAACTATTTTTTGACTTGATAATCACACTGATCTAAGGATAGTTCCACACATTCACTCTGGCAATTTTCTCGAGGAAAATGAAATTTAAGATCTAGATCTTTGTAGCAATAAACATAAATATAAAACAATGTGACGAAAAAAAGTGTTAGTGCTTAAGACGAAACGAATTATAGTTTTGTATTTTAGACATTTAAATGTCGGCTTTCAAAAGCATATTGGGTCGATATGGCGAATAAAAAAATCTTTTTTGTAAATTTCACCGCTGTATTATCGATCTCAAACATTGCTTAGCTGTTCTATGTACCTGATAAGTAATAACAGGTTAAATGTTCGTATTTTATCGTCCACGGCTAATGGCAGAATTAGTGATTGTCAGTCAGTCAGTCATCAGGGCCAAGGATTGTGTATGGTAGATGTCGCGTAGTATAGACAAGTATCTATTTCTTTCTCCTAACTCTGTTTTTTTTTAATTTCCTCTACTGGTAGTACGTGTACGGGGCGAGAGTGTCTTGTATTTTTTTTGTTTTGAATTGTTTTGCTACGTCACAAAGTCCGGTGACATCTATCGGTCATTCTTTGTCATGAGGCAGTTCACCCTCTAGTTTGGTTGTAGCGGACGGTGTGTTGGCTCGTAAAACGTTATTTGTCTGTACCAGTTTCTCGGACTTATTATTCAGTTGGATTTTTGGGACCCCTGTTTAGGGGTGCCAGTGTTGGAGTTGTGGGCGTCGCTTGCCGTCTCAGAAATACAGTTGCAGTTTTTTTTTCATTGTCATTGTCAAACTTTACTATTACCAAGGTTGGCAGTGTTGTGACGCCAGTCGGTCAGAGTCTGGTGGACCATAAAGCCCGGGTGACAAGTTAATAGCCGTAGCAAAGGTGCTTAAATTAATTATTGTATAATATCTTTATATATACCTATTATATATATATATATATATATCTAATATATATACTGTCTATTTGTCATCCTCATTGTACATACACATATATGTTTCATACAATTAAATTCATTTATTTTTGTTGTTATTTAAACTATTCACCTAGTTGTTTACTGTATGTACGACTGTGTGTGAGTGATGTTCTTGTCAGGTTGAACCCCGGGACCTTAACAGTATACAGCTAGTTAAAAACGCAAATAAATCCTAAACCTGACAAATGGGGGCTCAGAGTCCGGCTGTGACTACTAGGTCATAGATTGTCTTATCTAGTCTTGTTATCTTATAAAATAAAAAAAAATATATATACTGCCTAATACCCCTTTATTGTATTTATATTTGATGTATTGGGTACAATTTGCTCAAGAAAAAAAAAATTGTTTGTGTACTTCTCATAATTGTTTGGACATCAAAAGTAGCAGAGGCTTGAAACATTGTTAAATTTATCATTAATTTGTTTGAATTCACCTCCATATTACCATATTGTTGATATTGAGGATTGTACCATAGCTAAATTCATCATTTATGATTTTGAACTCATCATCATATGACTATAGGTGTTGATATTTCAAGATTGTGATTTATATTCATTTATTTAATTTTTTCTTTCATGTAATTTTGTGCTTCACTTATGACCGAGTGACGAGTGTCTTCTCGCTCCCGACAACAGACAAGTGTGTGGGGATTGACCGTTGATACATGTGTTAGAGGCCATCGTTCCTGTGTTGGTGTTTTGGAAGTCCCTGTAGCAGCTACCTTTCTACGCATCGGCCTGGAGTGAGGCGTTTTCTCTCCGACGTTGGATACTGCTCAGATAGGTTTTCTCTTTCTTTGCCATACGACACACTCGTAGTTTGTAGTTTACATCTTATGTCTGTATATTATAGTATATCATAGTAATAATAATAATAGTATTAGTTGATTTAGCTTAACACAGTAAGGCACTTAGACCATGGAAACCAGGTTAACGGTAACGTCACAATTTATTAGTGATGGCCGTGCTATGGGGTACGAAGGGGAAAGGCTAGAGAAATATGTGAAGGAACGGAAAGCTGAATATGATAGAGATAAGGAAGTCGCGAAGGCAGAGGAAGAGGCTAGGTTTGAGCGGCAGGAGAAGTTGAAGAAAGAGGCGAAGGCAGAAGAAGAGGCTAGAAAGAAAGAGGCGAAGGCAGAAGAAGAGGCTAGGAAGAAAGAGGAAGAAGAGAGATTTGAACGTGATGAGAAGGCCAAACGCGAGGAGCACGAAAGATGGAAGGAAAGAGATGCCAAGGAGTCAATCAAGAGGAAAGAGGAGTTAGAACTGGCTAGGCTTAAAGAAAAGTCTGCGCCAGAGGCAGGCGGGGCGGCAGGACAGTCAGGGGATGTGCGATACAAGAATGTCTTAGACAGGCTTGACAAGAGTTTCCAGGGAATGAAAGATGACGACGACCTCCAAGCTTACCTAACACACTTTGAGGCCGTTGCAGCAAGGTGCAAAATAGAGAGAAAAGAGTGGTCCTTGCTGTTGTCATATAAACTGACCACCGCACTCAGAAACTTCATGCTAAGGGACAGTCTGTTCCTTAGCGAGAATTATGAAGAAGTCAAGACTGCACTTCTTCGCCATGCAGATATCAACGCGGAAACCTGCCGCAAAAGATTCCATCTCGTGAGACCAAGTCAAAACGACTTTAGGAGATATGTAACAGAATTGAGAACAGCATTAGACAATTGGTGCAAGATGGCCGAAGTCGGTAAAACAGTGGAGGAGTTAAAAGACCTGTTGATCAAAGATAGGATCTTAGAAAGTGTTTCGAGTGACGTATACAGGCAACTAGTTTTGAGCAAACACAGAACAGTAGATAATATGCTAGAAGTTATAGAAGGATTTAAGGTAGCTGGTTCTGAAGTGTCCATTTGTAAGGAAGAAAGTGTATATGTTGCAGCAGCATGCAGTGAGTCGGGGTCAGATGTGTCTATTTGTAAGGAAGAAAGTGCGCATGTTGCGGCAGCGTGTCGTGAGCCTGTGAGAAATAGAAGTCCAGGGATTGAGAGTAACTTAATTATTTGTTTTAAGTGCAAGAGGGGAGGCCACAAAGCGTCAGAATGCCCTCAACGTTCGCAACTTAACTCTAGTCCTGCTTCTGATGTTAGATATAGGAACGCACCCACAATCTCCACTAACACACAAAGGCCCAGTAGAAATGCATCACAAGGTCGCTATCAAAGGCAGTTTGATGGTAACGGTCGAAGAATCCGCGGCAATAGTGTTGGGAGACAAAGTTATGCTACATACGAGAATTCGTACAATAACAGGCACAGTAGAACGGGTGGTACTAGGGCATACCAAAACAGAGATCAAGGCCCAGGAGGTTCTTATAGATGACTGAGTGGTCCTCACAATATTCAAAATTGTGGAAATTGTACTTTAGGGAAAGGAGATGAGTATTTTTCCCCCTGTAAGAGAAAAACGTTTTCATATGTGGATAAGACATTACGTGATAAGTCTGTGGGTAAGCTGAAGTTTGAAAAGGGGAGAGTAAATGGGATAAGTGTGTCTGTTTTGAAAGATTCTGGTTCGAGTGTTATAGGAATTAGAAGCTCATTAGTTGGTGAGAAAGATATGATTCCTGGTACTTATAAATTAAAACTTGTTGATGGGACAGTGAAGGATTATCCATTGGCATGTGTGAGTATTGAGTCGGATTACATTGTCGGTAAATATGTCGTAGCTTGCTTTAAAGATCCGGTTGCAGATTTAATTCTTGGGAATGTTGACAGTAATGTGAGTCGTGAGTTTAATTGCTCAGCAGTAACTAGGTCAATGACAAATGAGATTGAGGGCGGCACTGTAAGTGATTGTGGAGTATTGGAAGAATGTCGAGATGTGTTAGGTACAAGCGAAGAATTTTTATGTGAACAGTTGAGTGATCCGTCTTTAAAAGATCTATGGGAGCGACATGTGGACAGTTGTGTAGATAATAAAAAGAATGGAAGTGTGGAATATAAAGTGTTTGATAGACTATTGTACAGAGTGTTTAGGGGAAAGTTTGGTGAGGAAGAAAGACAGTTAGTTGTACCTTCAGCTAAGAGAGAAATTGTGTTGAAAACCGCTCATGAGAGTATGTTGGCAGGACATTTGTCATTAAGAAAGACAAAAAGTAAAATCTACAAATATTTTTTCTGGCAAGGTTTAGATAGAGACATAAAAGAGTTTGTGAGGTCGTGTGATATTTGTCAGAAAGCTAGGATGCCACGTCGTTGTGACAGAGTGGAGCTAGGCCAAATGAATGTTGTTACCACTCCGTTTTATAAAGTTGCAACAGATATAATTGGCCCATTGGAGTTAACTGACAATAAGAATAGGTATATTTTGACAGTAGTAGATGTTGCTACGAGATGGCCAGAAGCGATACCACTGAGAAATATAAACACAGAAACAGTTATCGAAGCACTAACTAGTATTTTTTGTAGAATTGGGCTACCGACTGAAATTTTAAGTGATCAAGGCCCACAGTTTACTTCGGAATTGTACAATCAGGTCTGTAATTTTTTCTCTGTCAAACCAGTGCATTCTACCATTTACCACCCGAGTTCTAATGGGATGGTTGAACGACTTAATTCTTCTTTAAAATCCTTTCTAAGGAAAGTGTGTCAGGATAGCCCTTGTGATTGGGACCGGAAAGTCAACGCAGCACTGTTCGCCTACCGAGAGGTTCTTAACGAAACAACGGGAATGTCACCATTTGAGCTTGTCTACGGAAGACAAATGAGGGGCCCTTTGGCTATCTTAAAGCAAGTGTTCGTAAATAACGAAGAGGAAAATGGGTACAAGAATGTATTCAGTTATTTACTGGATTTGAAGACAAGATTATCTGAGGTGACTGCTATTGCTAATTTCAACAGTAAGGCAAACAGAAATAAATACAAGAAACAATATGACAAATACTCATCGAGGCGTGATATAAATGTGGGTGACTGTGTTTTAGTCCTCAAACCACACAGAGACAGTAAGCTGTCCGTGTTTTGGCAGGGCCCGTATAAGGTTCTAAACAAGATTTCCCAATTTAATTATGTTATCCAGAAAGAAAATATGACAAAGATATATCATATAAACAGACTTATGAAATACCATTGTAGGGTAAAGAAGGGAGATAACCTAAGTGTTGCAGATGAAAATAGAAATGAACTTTTGTCAGCTAATATGGTTTCAGTTGTAGGGGAGGAAGACGTTGCTGAGCAGGATGAATATAATGATGATATGCTACCTAACATTCCAACGCTAGAAATTACGCAGAAAGAGAAGATTCACGAGGATGTCTTCACACAGGTCAAAATTAACCCCAATTTGAACCATATGCAAAAGATGCAAGTAAATGAAATTTTAACAGAGTATAGAGACATTATATCCAATGTTCCTGGCAGGGCCACTGTCGAAAAGTTTAAAATTAAATTGATTGATAAGAAGCCTATAGCTCTGAAACCATATGCGGTGCCCATTCATATGAAAGAGAAAGTGAAGCAAGAAATCGACAACATGTTAGAATTGGGAATTATAGGGCCGACGGACTCCCCTTATGCAGCGCCAGTTGTTATAATTAAGAAGAAAGATGGCACACTCCGCCCTTGTATAGATTTTAGAAAATTAAATAATATTACTGAAATACCTGCTGAGGTAATTCCTGAACAAGAAGATTTGTTTAACATGTTGTATAAAGCCAAGTACTTTACATTGGTGGACCTAACAAAGGGTTACTGGCAAATTCCGATCAGTGAAACGAGCAAACCTTTTACAGCGTTTAGAGTTCTTGGGGAGCATTATATGTTCCACTACTTACCCTTTGGGTTGAGCGGTGCTCCAAGTCATTTTAATAAGGTTGTTAAGAGTATGCTAAGGGGAGTAGAAAATGTATTGTTCTACTTCGATGACATTTGTATTTTCAGTGAAGACTGGGAATCACACTCGAAAAGTGTCAGAAATGTTTTTCGCGCTCTAAGAGAGAACGGCTTTACACTAAAACCAGATAAACTTGAGGTGGGCTACACTAGTGTTAAATTTCTGGGTCATAATGTGGGACAGGGAGTTATCAAACCTGATCCTAGCAATGTAAAAAAGATCATGGAATTTAAAACACCCACTACAAAGAAAGAAATACGTAGTTTGATTGGTCTGATAAATTATTACAGCAAATTTATTCCGAGTTACGCGGATTTAGTATTCCCCTTTACAGAGTTACTACGTCGGGGCAAGTCTATAAGAGTGGACTGGAACTATGAGTGTGCGGAGGCATTGAATAGAGTGCAGACTTGTCTGAGTAAGTATCCTATTCTTCGTTTACCTGACCCTTCTCTATCTTTTTTTCTTCAGACCGATGCTTCAGATAAAGGAATTTCTGGTATTCTCTGTCAGTGTATCAAAGGTGTGTTACATCCCATAAAGTACGTAAGCCGTAAGTTGTTGCCTCGGGAGCAGAAGTACTCTATTATTGAACGGGAAGGATTAGCCATAGTATATTCTGTTAAGAAACTGGACAGGTATTTAGCAGGTAAAACATTTCACCTGCTGACTGATCACAAGGCCTTATCGTATCTCAGGAGCACAAACTTTACAAATGCACGTATCACAAGATGGGCATTGATGCTACAAGACTACTCCTTTGACGTTGCCCACGTAAAGGGAGAGCACAATCTGCTGGCTGATCTTTGTTCAAGATTGATATAGACTTCCATCCGCCATTTATATTATGTCTCTATAAGTTATAACATTTGAACTTGTGTTTTATATTATGCAAATGATACTAATTTCAAGAATATAATTTGTATTTATCTACCATGAATATAAGTTGGTATATTATATTAATGTTGTATTTGTAAATATGATTTTGTAATATAACTTGGTTCTTGGCCCAAGTTGATATGGGTCACCTTAAAAGTCAAGGTAACCAACTTTTCTTTGTTATTGGATTTTTATCTTGACGTGTATTGTGTCTCCTTGGTTCATTAATTGGTGACTCCCCATCATTTTTTTTCTTCCATTATTACATTTTGAAATGTCACATAGATGCACTTATGATCTTTTTGTTCTTCCTTGTTCTTTCTACAAAGTTTTGTCTTCGAAAGGATTTTTGATGACTGGAATTTCTTTCAAAATTTCCAGTTCGTCGAGGAGGGGGGATGTCGCGTAGTATAGACAAGTATCTATTTCTTTCTCCTAACTCTGTTTTTTTTTAATTTCCTCTACTGGTAGTACGTGTACGGGGCGAGAGTGTCTTGTATTTTTTTTGTTTTGAATTGTTTTGCTACGTCACAAAGTCCGGTGACATCTATCGGTCATTCTTTGTCATGAGGCAGTTCACCCTCTAGTTTGGTTGTAGCGGACGGTGTGTTGGCTCGTAAAACGTTATTTGTCTGTACCAGTTTCTCGGACTTATTATTCAGTTGGATTTTTGGGACCCCTGTTTAGGGGTGCCAGTGTTGGAGTTGTGGGCGTCGCTTGCCGTCTCAGAAATACAGTTGCAGTTTTTTTTCATTGTCATTGTCAAACTTTACTATTACCAAGGTTGGCAGTGTTGTGACGCCAGTCGGTCAGAGTCTGGTGGACCATAAAGCCCGGGTGACAAGTTAATAGCCGTAGCAAAGGTGCTTAAATTAATTATTGTATAATATCTTTATATATACCTATTATATATATATATATATATATCTAATATATATACTGTCTATTTGTCATCCTCATTGTACATACACATATATGTTTCATACAATTAAATTCATTTATTTTTGTTGTTATTTAAACTATTCACCTAGTTGTTTACTGTATGTACGACTGTGTGTGAGTGATGTTCTTGTCAGGTTGAACCCCGGGACCTTAACAGTATACAGCTAGTTAAAAACGCAAATAAATCCTAAACCTGACAGTAGATACTTTTACATAAACAAAAAATAAACAGAATGTAACCAAATTATTAGCTGTCAAAAATTCTGTATTATTAAACACATTTACAAGTGTAACGTGAATGACATGTAGACCTACTTTTCAGGCTCTATACATTTATAATAGATATTTATTGATTACTATAGATTTATGTCAGGTCACACAGAGACACACTCTGGAACATGACATTGAACGACAGAAAAAAAATGGTGGCGGGTGGAGAAAGGTGTTGAGGGTCAAGGCCTGTATTAGAGATGTTCATAGATGGCCTTCACTTTCACTTATCCTGTAGTCTGTTGGACCGTAGGAGCACCACACAAGATCTGTCTACCTTCTTTCTCCATTCCACTCCGTCTTTTGCAATGGATAGACCTCTACAGCAGAGTTTATCAAACCTTTTTGGCCCGCGGACCCCTTGAAATAGTCTAAACTTGTTCAAGGACCCCTAAGAGAAAATGCTACATAAATACAGAGAAATTTGTTTATTCAGTAAGATTACGTTGCCAACAACACATAGGACAAAAACATAAGTTCTCGGTTTACACAATTCACGTTAACATTGTTCAGAAACTGTCCGAACTTGACGATCCCTAGTTTGTCCATTGTCCTGTGTTGTAGACGAACGAAGTCTTTAATAATGGGATTTTTTAGGAAAGATCTGTCTTTGTCTATGGAAGCCCGAAGGTTCCAAGAAACATATGTTTTTGTTGGTGCGTTTACCAACCGACAAGAGACTATGTAACATTTTGATTTTCATCGGGAGAACAATTTGTTGGAGGCGGTTTATTGAGATTATAATTTTTGTTTAAAATAAACTTTTACTAAATTGAATGACTTTGATGAGCTTTTATAAATGCATTTATGTTTAGCTCCATGTATGTAAGCAAGAATAGCAAATTTCAACGAGCCTAAATTTCGAGTCGGTTTCTTTTAATTGTGATGAGGTTCATTAAGGCAATGAATCCAAGTGTGTACCAAACAAGAAGACGGGACAACAGTCAACAACTTCTGTACAATGACCTAGAATGCAGACTTTAAAATAGGAATATATTTTTGTAACCTGAATTTGTGACATTTTGGTTGAAACATCTTCATTAGTAGATATTTCAATAAGCTGCTTCTGTATTAGTATGGATTCATATGCGATTTGGAACTGTGTTTACGTGTTAAAGGGTCAAATACCCAGTTGGGAATATCCAAGTGAAGGATGTCTTCAAATTTAAGTTTAGGACGTCATAGAATAGTACGTAACAGACATATAAAACAGTAGTGAGTGACTAGTGGATTATTAATCAAATTATCTGAATGGATAAACTAGCTGTAGGCGAAAATGTCATTTTAATTATATATAATTCTTTAACTTTCTGCGGAGCCCAAGGGGTCTAGCAGTTTAGACCACAGGTCTGTATGATATGGCAACGAGCTATTGGTCTAAACTACGCACAGGTTCTGACGTTGCAGGTCAGTGTTTAGGCCTTCTAAAACGATTGGTCTCGCTTATGTCCAAAAGCAGTAATTCCATTATGACATCTTTATATAAGCACACTAAGGCCTACGAGAAATTCAAAGTCTAACTTATTTTAATGAAGGCTTTCTGGTCGTGCGGTTTGCGCTCTGGACTGTCGTTTGGATTTATCGATGGTCCCCGGTTCAAACCTTGCTTTTAACTTTGAAGGAACATCTGAAATATGTAAAACATTTTACAACAAACATTTTTGTACTACTCAATCTAGTTGGGAATAGAACTATGTAGTGTTTATTTAATCGGTTATTCTTAAATTGTCGTCGATTATAAATAATTATGCAAATTTCAACTTGATCCCAGAATGGGAAGTGAGAGAAAAAAAACATGACAAAACGTAATAAGGGGAATAAATCCATATTTGCATCACATCTCTTCAAGTATCACTTATTCCCCTTATTTTGATATCAAACAAAACAGTTAATTATCAATAAATTATTAACTAATTAATTAATTGTTTTAACTGATTTACGTTTTGATAAGTGCAATGAATAATTGTGCAAAGTTTCAACTTCATCCGTGAATGGGAAAGAGGAGAAAACTCATGTTCCTACTTTTTACCAAACAGACAGACAGATATCTAAACAGATAGAAAGAATGAATCGATATAAGCTATGCAAAAAAAAGTTAAAATTACTTACGATTTCTTTTATAGAAAAAAAATGACTTAAGACTAGAATTTCTTACCTTTTACTTTCATGACATAAAGTATTGTCAAAGTCGAAATGAAGCAAAACACTTGGAACATGATTGAAGAATCTGTCGATGATGTTTCACTGTAACGACACACTATAAAATACACACAAAACTAACATGAATTAACACAATTTTACAACTTGGTTTTCTCAAGATCTAGTCCTAATTGTATAGATTCATGTTATATCTCAAAACGACCAGACGTTTGCGCTGGATGAGGCAAATATATGGATCACATCTTTGACTGGTAGCCTCGCGATACACTGAAGTCATCAATTTTTTTAAATTTACCAATATTACTTATAACTGTACCTATAGAACATATATATATATATATATATATATATATATATATATATATATATACACTACCAGTAATCAGCGGCTACGTCCATTGATATGTTCTCAGGCTTTATATTGATAATTATGGCCGGAACATTTCGTTCTTTTCTTTCTTGAATTGTATTAAACGGGCCGCATTTTAACGACCAACCTAACGTATTGTATATATTACAGAAGTTATTTTAAAAAAGAAGGTAATTACTTTTTTAGTGCATCTGTTGCAATGAAATTTTCCGGCATGCTTTCTCTTTCCTTTTCTGTCTGTCTGTCTTCGCATCGTATTTTCTCTGACATAGACTTTTGGCTTCATTTGGAAACACCTGCTCCATTATGCGCCCCTGACACATAGGTCCACACACACTCATATAACTTTTTTTTTCAGTTTCTCAATTCAATCTCATACTATATTTCGACCGTGACCTCCCCCACCCCACCACACACACACGCTATATAGATTAAGATGTGTAATATATATATATATATCTTAAAAAAATAATTGTGATAATAGTAATAATAGTTACCATTAGTTATATTATATCACAATTACAGCTACCCTTTGCGTTTAACATCTATGTTAAAAAAATTTTTTTACTAATGTTCTGTAATGAAAATGAAATATATATTTACATTTGTTGTTTAAATTCCTAAAAAAAAAGTCTTCAAGGTAGATAAGACTTCGGGTGCACGCTTTGACTATATATATGGCACAAAAAATATATTCTATATATAGAGGGCTATATTAAATACCGGGTTTCACCAGAATAACATAAATTTTTCTCTGATTTCATTGGGAATTTACACATACATGCTGACTGCATTATTGCTACTATGATAAAGTGTAAATGACTAATTCTTATAATTTAATGCATAATCCTATTCAATAACTGCCTATCGGTGAAGTAGATAAGAATGTGTGTATAAGAACATTGTAAAAGATTATTCGGAAAGGGGGGGGGTAGTTAAATAAATTTCTTAATTGTATAGTTGGAAGTCTAAGTACAGATGTGTGCATTGTAATTCTGGATATAATTTTTAAATTTTGGGAACAATCTCTCTCTCTTTCTCTCGTTTTGTCTTTCTTCGCTTATCTCATTTTATCATTCTTTTTTACAATCTGTTTCTTTATCATTCTTTCTCGATCACTCTCTTTCTCTCACTTTCTCTCTTTCTCTCTCTCCCTCTTTCTCTCTCTTTCTTCCTCCCTCACTCTCTCTCTCTTTCCATCTCTCTCTCTCTTTCTTCCCCTTTTTTCTCCTTCTCTCTCTCATTCTGTGACTCTCTTTCTCTATCTTTCTGTATCTTTCCTTCTTTTTCTTTCTCTCTTTTTTTCTCTCTCTCTCTCCTTTATTTATCACTCTCTCCTTTATTTATCACTCTCTTTCATGTTCCTACATTTGCGAATTTTGTTTGTGTGTCTCTCATTTTATCTCTTTCTCACTCTCTCTCTCTCTCTCACTATCTATCTCTCTCTCACTCTATCTCTCTCATTTAAGACCATTGGCAATTTCTTTTGTTCTGCCCCCTATTCCTGTTTCATAATGGTTAAAATATCACCTGATATCCGTGTCTCTGGTACTTCCGAGGATATTGAATATAAGAACGATGGTGTGGGGGAAGGTAGCTCATGCGGAACAGGTCAACAGACTTGGGACAATGTCTTGTATGTGTGAGCATCATGTTGAAAATTTTGATTGAATAATTCAATCGGCAATACTATCCTTATTATTTAAAATAAAACAGGAGTGAGTTTGTTTTCTCTCACAAACTCAGGGACGGCCCCATTGTGTCCGACTTTGTATTTCATTGTTTAATAAAGAACGATAAATGTGACGATTATTTTATAGAACAGAAGTAAATCTTAAAAAAACAACTTTTTTTCGCTCTAATCAAAGACCTAAATACTCTATTGTGTCAGCCCCATCATCTCCTTTACATTTGTATATTCAAATATATATATTTCTTGCTGCTTTATATTTATTTTGTCTATTACATTTTTGAAATATTAAATGTAAAGGAACAATATATAGAACAAATCCAATACTTTCATTTCAATCTAATACTTTAACTAAAATATCCACTTTAAATTTAATAACTACAACTTTGAAACCATACCTTCACATACTGATATCCCTTAGTCTGTTGGACCGTTGGGGCTCCACACAAGATTTGTCGACCGTCTTTCTCCATTCCTCTGTCGTTTTGGCTTGGATAGAATCTCTTTCAATGACAGGCCCGTCTATTCTTTTACGTTGTCTTCATCGCTTTCTCTGTCTACCTCTTCTTCTTTTTTCCTGGTACTGTTCCCTGAAGGAAGGACTTTAAAGGTCAGATAACCTCACAGACGGAATGTGTGTTAAAATAGGCCCTGGCATTACCATTACGGTGCACTCGAGTGTCGACCCTTCTGAATTCAGCAAGACATCCTGTAACACAAACATTTTCGACCCAGGGACTCCTTTATATAGTAAAACTTTCCCACTGACCTTTGAAAAGTCTACATGAATGCATAATAATAAGGCTTTTCAACGAATTCGAAGATCAATGAGGAAGGCAGTATTTCCCGTGGATACGCAGCCCAAACAGTGACCTACATATTGACTGTATCGCCTCCAGCCTGTGCAAAGTATTTTTAAAGCGATAATTGGTTCGCTCAGGTTCATACCACTCTTAAACTAAATGCAGTCCACATTTGTACAGAAGTCTGAGACGGCTGTGAACAACTGGTTTTATATCGGAGTCCTAGGCTGGCTGCTGACCAAAGCTATAGAGCCCAGTCTGCGCATTGGCTAAATTGCAGTTTTAGTTGAGATTCATTTTTTTTTAAATTGCTTATATTTCACGTTTGTTTTTAAATGTTATTAAATAAACCAGGAAAGTCCCCAAATAAATAAAAAAGTCTTTATCACGATTCAAACACGGGAATCCCCGGTTCGGAAGCTAAGCGCTTTACCACTCAACCACCACCCGTCGCTTGTCGTTTCCAAGGTAATGTAGTCACCATCAGTTTCAAAATCATATTACTATTACCCCATATAACAACGTGCAGGAAACAGTGAATAGTATTAAAGGGAAACTCCGATGGTTTTACAGAGGATATTTGAGTTATTCACACCTTCTATATATATAATTCTCTTCATGGCTCAAGAGTTTGGACGAGAAGAAGTAAAGAAAAGATCACTCTTTGATTTCTGCGGATAGAGTTACCCCACTAAAAAACAAGAGGGGGAAGAACAAGTAATATTCACCCGTCACAACGGATTGCTACCTGGTCGTGCGGTTTGCGCGCTAGACTGTCGTTTGGATTTATCGATAGTCCCTGGTTCAAACCCTGCCCGCTCCCATTCCCGCTTCGTCCTGCGGGAGGTTTGGACTAGGAAGTAAATTATCTTCCACTCTGAAGGAACACCCGAAACATGTAAAACATTTCACAAACACTAAATAGCAGCGCCGGACTTAACCATTGTGACCAAGAAGTCATGGAAAGAGAACAAGTAATCTACTATGTATATTTACAGGTCACTAAATAGCAGGGCCGGACTTAACCATTGTGTGGCCTTTTGCGAAACGGATTTCGCGGGGCCAAGTTTGGGTAGGGAAGCGGATAATAAGTGAAATTTAAGAGTTTGTATTACTCAAATCAAATAGTTTCAAATTCAAGTCAATTTCATTTCGCTTTTGTATCTACCTTTTCGTTCATGTGACCCGAGACACGAATGTCGGAAATTAAAATGGCCCGCAGGTCGAATTAGGTTGAGCACCACTGGTTTACGAGATCTAAACGGGACGGACGGACAAGGCGGACAGACATTTCACAAAAAAACTAATAGCGTCTTTCCCCCTGTCGGGGACCGCTAAAAAGTAACATTTTCCTCTACACCCCTCTCTATCCCAAAAAAGTAAATAGATCATGTGTCTTGCTGATTCGAACAAGCTGTTAATTGTAAGGCTTGCCTAGGCTAGGCTGCGTGTAATTGCTCATGACAAAACATGTTCTTGTGTGTTGAGTGGGCACTGGTCAGGTGAGAAAATACACACTGCCCAGGTTAGTCAAGCATGTAGATCTACTCTTAACGCGTATTTTTTTTTCTTTGCTTACAAGATCTAGAGCTAACTGCGTAGACCAAGATCTATCTCTTTTACAAGCCTAGACCAAGATCTATCTCTTTTACAAGCCTAGACCAAGATCTATCTCTTTTACAAGCCTAGACCAAGATCTATCTCTTTTACAAGCCTAGACCAAGATCTATCTCTTTTACAAGCCTAGACCAAGATCTATCTCTTTTACAAGCCTAGACCAAGATCTATCTCTTTTACAAGCCTAGACCAAGATCTATCTCTTTTACAAGCCTAGACCAAGATCTATCTCTTTTACAAGCCTAGACCAAGATCTATCTCTTTTACAAGCCTAGACCAAGATCTATCTCTTTTACAAGCCTAGACCAAGATCTATCTCTTTTACAAGCCTAGACCAAGATCTATCTCTTTTACAAGCCTAGACCAAGATCTATCTCTTTTACAAGTCGTAAACGTCACTGTATGGTTTTCCGTTATACAGTAAGTCAAGAAATTAAATTAATAGGTTTGTGTGACGTCACATAGAAACCCGGTGAAAATCTGACCGTTTTGGATGCGCAGAAAAAAAAAAGCCAGAAAAAAAATCGATTTCTAGATAGTTATAGAAAAAAAAAGAATTTTCTGTAAAATCAAAACTTTTTTTATATCACAAATTGTCAAAACCATCTGAGTTACCCTTTAAGTTTATTTACACTATATTTACTTGATCTTGTTTTTCGTTGTATGCAGCAGAGGTGAATTCTTTACGTTATCATAAGGACTCGATCTTTACTAAAGAAATGTAACCTATAATGTAATAAAATTGGAGGCGAGGTGGCTGAGCGGTATAGTGCTTGTCTTCCTAACCGGGAGTCCCAGGTTCGAATCTTGGTGTAGACTTGGGTTTCTAATTTCGGAATCTTTGGGCGCCTGTGAGTCCACCCAGCTGTAATGGATATCTGAAATTAGTTGGTAAAAAATAAAGGCGGCTGGTCGTTGTGCTGGCCATTAATCCCTCATGAACCGTAGGCCACAGAAGCAGTTGACCTTTACATCATCAGACTTATAGACTACAAGGTCTGAAAGGGGAACTTTACTTTTTTACTTTGCTTAATTTAATAGATTATATATTTAAAGTTTTTTTTTTCCATATTTTGCAGTCAGAAGAGGACTGCCTGGTGGAGTGCTCTTCAGTTCTCGAGTTCAAACTGTCTCGCTACAGCGAATCATGAGGTTTGAACTAGGACTTTTAATCAGCATCTCTGGAGGAATTCCAAAACTTTCAAAAAAGAAAACTAAAAAAAAAAACAACAAACCAAAACAAATAAAAACAAACCACAGACAAAATAAAACTTAGAAAATAAACAGAGAAGTGGAGAGTATGGAGGTTACGATAATCTAGTGTCTATGGAAATTACGTAATGAATGTCAAGGACATTTATGACACAAACTCAAGCCTGCTAGTGAGTTGTAACAAATTAGATTTAATTACTTTTTTTTGTCTATGCCTATTTCCTTGTGTGAAAAAAAATGTTGATGCCAAGTCTATCCTCCCTCTCTGACACTCTCTCTCTCACACACTCTCACACTTTCCATTGTTCTCTTACCCTCACACTTTCCCTCTTTCACTTTTTTTCCCCTCACTCTCGATTTCTCGGGACGCGTGTGTATGAACACTCTTGACAGTGAGAACTTTTGTCTCGAGAGCTTTTCAAATGTTCTCAAGATGATTAACACCGAAACAGGATGTACTCATTTGTTTCACGCCATCTTTGTTTGTCTTTCTTTTTCTTCTTGTTGCGCACAGGTTCATGTGTAAACAAAAAATAGTATATATATATATCTTCAATCATCTCAATCACATAAGATGATCCATAGTCGCTTCGCGAGTGAATTAGGTCAAATATAGATAGAGAGATTGGGGCTTGGTGGCTGAGTAGCAGAGAACTTTGCTTTGGAAACGAGGAGAATCTTTCAAATCTCGCCGAATTTCGGGTTTTTTAGGACGCCTCTGGGTCCAGCCAACTCTAATAGACTATATAGGCCCAACTGTAATGGGGACCTGACATTAGCTGGGTAAAATAAAAGGGGGCTGTCGTTGTGCTGGCCACGTGACACCCTCGCTCGTTAACCGTCGGTCACAGAAACGGTCGCGTCAGAAAGAGGGTATATATATATATATAAAAGTTTAGGAGGCAAGGTGGCTGAACGGTATAGCGCTTGGCTTCCGAACCGAGTGTCCCGGGTTTAAATACTGAAGAAGACTTGTATTTGTCATTTCGGGATCTTTGGGCGCCTTTGAGTCTACCCAGCTCTTATGGGTACCTGACATTAGTTGGGGAAAAGTAAAGGCGGTTAGTCGTTGTGCTGGCCACATGACACCCTCGTTAACCGTAGGCCACAGAAACAGATAAACTTAACATCATCTGCCCTATAGACCACAAGGTCTGAAAGGGGAACTTTTATATATATATATTAACATGTCCGAATTGTAACTTTAGCTTTTTTTATGCATGCACTGTCATTTACCTGTGGGCTGAATATATTTTAGTAGGACTATGGTTACTACGATTCATGACCAGATGTTGAGACGCCATCAGGACAAAGTAGCCGACACTCGGAAAATTGGTGAAGATAGAAGCGAATAGCACACACGACCAAGCATTCTGTTCTCTATAATACAACGCTAGTCAAGGTTGCTAGGCGACAAGACAAAAAGAAACTATAAATATTTATATAAAGATAATAAACCGTATAAACGTGTCCAGATTGTGGCTTAAGCATCCAGAGAAAAACATAGTTTCTTAATATAGACTATCGAATATCTAAGGCCGTCCCATAGTCCAATTACACGAACTTCCTGTGTTAGGCTGGTCTGATTTAACAGGTCGCCAGTTCGACAAGATCACACGTCTACATCTGGAAGATGTGAAGTTTACTCTTATACAACATTTCGAATAAAGTGTCGATCTCTTTTTTTTTAAAAAAAAAGCTTATATCAACTCTGTCTGTCTGTCTGTCTGTCTGGGAAAAAGTGTAAACACGTTATTTCGCCCACACCTTTTCTTGAATCAAACTGAAACTTAGCACAATTATTCATTGTCGTCAAACAAGACATCAATCAGTAAAAAAAAAAAAAAAAACGTGTCAACGTCAACGTCAATTTAATTTTAATTAATTATTTTATTTGATACCAACAAGAGAAATTAGTACATCAGTCTTCACAGATATGGCTAAATGTGTTGGCTTTAGTCCCCCAATTCAGTGTTAATGCTATTTCTTCCTCACGCATTCTCCAATACAGTTGATAATTAAAACTGTTATTTATAGTATCTAACAAAACATGAATATTTTTTTTAATTACCCAATCAGACAATTAATTATTGGTAATTAATTATTTTCTTTGATATAGAATAAAGGAAAAAAATTGTACATTATTGAAAGATACAGTTTTAAGGGCGAGTTCATCCCCTTTAGATAAGCTTTGTTTTTTTTTATGTTGTTTTTTTTAAAGGAATTTTATATTTGTTTTTAATTTGTACACTTCAAATATAAGTTACTCATGAGTAAGTGTTAAGTATTTAAGTTTACAATTATATTGACATTGAAGTGTTTCATCTAGTGAATCATTATGTGTAGATTTAATACCTAAAAAGGAATCAATGACAACATCTGAAGAGTTCTGTGGTTTATTATTTACAACATCAACATGTGTTAGCCGCATCGAAATAAGTCTCAAAAGGGCCGGCCTTAGGCATAGGCAAACTAGGCAGCCGTCTAGGGCCTCGCACAGGACTCAAAAGAATATTTTTTTTAGAAAAAATCTCAGAGTTCCATGGCTCTATATTTACTTGCCTGCCTCCAAGTCTATACTAAAATTCAAGGTTTATTTACCAATGCTTGGATCCACTTGTTAGACTACATACAATAGAAGACCATTATTTCTTTGATGTAATGTTGAAATGTTATTTTTGGTTGTATAACCATGAATGGTCCATGAAGTACACGCGTGCTATCAGTGATTGGATTGAGTTGAAAAATCGGTGTATGACATCGGTACGAATAGGTTTAAGAGGTTAGCGGAACTCCAATAGACGCTAAGGATATTTGCGCTACATGAATTCAACTAATTTGTTGATTTTCAAATAGATACAAGACGTTTTATAATTCAATGCCTAATTTTCGATCTTAATTTTTTTTTTCTATTACAATGTTTTTAATTAGCTCCATTGCAATTATTACTTGACGGATTAGAGGATGAAATGATTAGAGGATGAAATTATCATGAAATGATTAGAGGATGAAGTGACTGGGGATGAAGTGACTGGGGATGAAGTGACTGGGGATGAAGTGACTGGGGATGAAGTGACTGGGGATGAAGTGACTGGGGATGAAGTGACTGGGAATGAAGTGACCGGGAATCTAAACTATATTTTGCCTATGGGTAAATCAAGCACAGCCCCTCCCCCCCCCCCCCACCCTGTTAATGCCAATAAGCGTACCGCAATGTAAGAAATAGCTTAAATCGCAGGGTATGAAAATCCTATGAAAGCAAACATTCCTTGAAGAAACTCTTGAGAGTATCTTTATAGCACCTTCCTGCACACTGCTTCCCGTACAAAAGTAGTTTGGGAAGGCGATTGTCTGACATGCGAACAAATTTCAGACCTTTTTACTGTCGCATTGATACTGAACATGTTGGACAGCTTTAAGATTTCTGTGTCTGGTATGTGGTAGAACCAACGCACCTTATGGATACTCCTTAGACAGCGTAGGTGCAAGGAGTTTAGCTTTTTGATGTGACGGGAATATAAGGTCCAGGACTTTGATGCATATAATAGTGGCTGGAGAACTACAGCACTGTAGACTTTCAGTTTTGTGGATATGCTGAGACCTCTCCGTTGCCACACTTGTCCTTGAAGTCTACCAAAAGCAGCACTGGCACGAGCAACACGGAAGTCAACCTCATCATCTAGGTTGGCGTTTGATGATATGGTGCTTTCCACATAGACAAACTCTTTGACGTTTGATAGTTTATGGTCATCTATGTGAATGTCTGGTTTTGTGACAGATTTATTTAGAGGAGGTTGGTGCAGCACTTCTGTCTTTTTTACATTTATGGTGAGACAAACGTTTTGCAGGCATTAGTGAAGAGGGACAAGCTCTTTTGAAGGTCTTCTTCGTTTGAGGAATTTAGGGCACAGTCATATATGAATAAAAGGTCTCTGATGCAGTTGTAGTTTACTTTGGTCCTTTCCTTGATTCTTTGAGCGTTGAATAAACATGCATCAGTGTGATATCGTATGCCAACTACCATGCTTTCTGTGCGAAAGGCATCTTTCAACAAAGCGGTGAACATTATGCTGAAAAGCGTTGGAGCCAGCACACAGCCCTGCTTCACGCCATGTGAGACAGGAAAAAGCTTGGAGTAGTCTCCGTTGTCTTGAACTCTTACTTGCATGTCATCATGGAATTGGCGCATCATTGTTATGAATCGATCCGGGAGGACAAATTTCTACATGATTTGCCAAAGGCCATCACTACTGACGTTATCAAAAGCTTTAGTCAAATCTATGAACGCAGTATAGAGATTTAAATCATCTTGTCCTCATAAAAAGCTGATTAAAATATTTGGCTTCCAAAGACAAAACAGCCAGATTTTACAACAGATATTGTCGAATTTATTTCTATTCTTTATAGATTTTGTTTTTTAATTTAGCGATAAGATAAGATAATTTTTGGAAACGTGTTCACGCCTTACTAACCTTTTTTTTCCACGTGCGATTTGATTTTTTTTTCTTTATTCTGGAAAACAACCTCTGGAGCGTCAATGTTTAAAGGGACATAATTTGGATTTCTTGATTGAGAGATTGAGGGTTGTAGCTCTTGTTTTTATGTTAGACCATCGTTGTATGTGAATTCGATTCGGAGTATTGTAAAAGTATTTATTTGACCTGGATTATTGACTCATTACAACTGGACTGTGCTGCGGTGAGAAGTCTGCAATCAGGGTGATAACTGTGACCGGGGTGATCGGTGAGTTAATTAATTTTTTTAGTGTGTTTAACTGCACGTCTTAATATGCTTCTTCTTCTTCCTCGGTCTCATCTTTATGTTGGAGCGTTCAGATGACTAGACCAATACATGAGATGAACTGTTGGAGTGTTCAGATGACTAGACCAATATATGAGATGAACTGTTGGAGCGTTCAGATGACTAGACCAATACATGAGATGAACTGTTGGAGTGTTCAGATGACTAGACCAATATATGAGATGAACTGTTGCAGCCTTCAGATGACTAGACCAATACATGAGATGAACTGTTGGATCGTTCAGATGACTAGACCAATACATGAGATGAACTGCGCAGTGGTTTCCAAATCAGGGAGCTCGCCATATAGTTTTCTTTCTATAGAAGTGTTTTGGGGCCAGTGTCTTGTACGGGCCTCATGGTAAAGAGAGCTGTCATCAAGGACATGGTCAGCATTCTCTGGTGACACTCCACACGGGCAGATTTCACTGGTTACAATTTTGAGCTTCCGGTACATATGTTGTCTCATTCTGTTTTGTCCGGTCCTGAGTCGAAAGATTAGACGTTGGTCTTGTTGGGATAGCTTATAATAGGCGTCGTCTTTCTTCTGATTCGTATGAGAGCTTGTCCATTTCTCGTTTATTCTGTTCGCAATATAATTATAAGTTTTAATGATAAAGCAATAATACAAACTGGATAAATTTAATATTCCTTCTTAAAACACAAGAACGACTTCAATACATTGGCTCATCACAATGATGAAAACAAAAAAAAACAAAAACGCTAAAAATTAAGATCGTTTCTATGCTTAATTTGTTTGAATGTTTGTTTGACTTGAACTGGGCATTCGTTCAAAATTAAAGATTATTTTCATGTAAAAACTTTATCTTGCAGTGAGTCTGTCGCTGCGCACCAGAACACTATAAAGAACGACAGATGAATGGACAGAGAACGGCAGGAGAGAATGCTATGACTGATGGTTGTTTATATTCAACTTGTTTTCTGATTTACTTATTGAACTTGCGTATTGTTATTGTTCTTATTGCGTTGAATGGCTTGAAAGAGATATTTCAATATTCTAGTCTAAACTTTCTCAGGACAACAAGTGATGGCTGCGGGCTTGGTTTTAAACCCTGATGTTGCATTTTCATTTCAGTATACATTTGAATAACCAGTTCAGTATTTTTAAAACCTGGAACTGTCAGATTTTCATAAGATTTTAAAATGTAGTGTTTACATCAGAGAGAGCAAGAGAGAGAGAGAGAGGGGGGGGAGAGAGAGAAAAAGAGAAAAAGAAGAGAGAGGGAGAGATAGAGGAGAGCGAAAATAGCATAGAGTAAAGAGAAAGGAGAATGTGGAGATTTAGTGTAGTTGTTTATTTTTTACATACAAGAGTAGCTCTAATGATTCACGCAGAGCTAAGAGCAAGGAAAAAATAACCACACACTTAGGAAATTATATGTGTATCAAATCACTTCCTTTTTCTTTTTTTTTTTTTTGTTAAATCGTGTAAACTAAATAGTGGACTTTTAAATTGAACTAAACTGTGAAATAATTTCCAAACACATGTTGTTTTTAAACAAAGTAATAGGCAATAGGCATACTCTTCTTAATATAGATGTTTGCAATGCATCGTACTGCTGTGATACTGATTATTTATCTTATAAGCGTGTCAGCGGAGAGAGCTAACGGTTAGTTATTTTATGTGCTTGCTTTATTTTTTTTATTTAGTTTCGACTTCAAATAACGTATCAGCTATTCTTCTTTGACTCTAAATGAGACAATTGTCCAATTACTATTTTAGGTAAATATTATCTGCAATTTTATTACTATATTGTCTAATCTCATTTCGAAATCATAGATTTTGTTAGTTTACTTATTAATAGCTTTTGGGGTGAAGAGATAATTGGGTTCAATATGTTTAAAAAATTATAATAATGAAAAAAAATATTTATAACAAAACGGTAGATTTTTATCGCCCTGATCTGCTGTTCATTGATTTAAAAAAAAAAAGCCGCTTCTATTATTGACATCGCCGTACCACTGTCTCATAATTTAAAAAAAAACTGAAACAGAAAAACAGAGAAAATATGGGAACCTTAGCTTGGAGATAAGGCATTTGTGGAAGTTATCCAAAATAACACTATACCCCATTTTATATCAACCGAGGGGGTAATAACAACTGACCTCACAAGTACCTTCTAGGCCATTAATATTTCTAGGAACATCCTCGTTGCCTTTCAGAGGGTGGTTTTGTTTCAGACCTGCCAAATCTCCAGAAACTTCCTCAATGGAAACTGATAAGTGAACTACAATGAAAATTATTTCTTTTTAACGAAACTCGACCATGCAGCGCTAGAGAATGAATACTCGTTTTTTTGTAACATAATAATTATAAATTCCTAAGAAGCCTGTCAGAGGGCGGTACTGTTTCAGACCTGCCACATCACCAGAAAATTCCTTCGTGGACAATAATAAAGAGACAACAATGAATTTTTTTTTGCTCTCGAACGAAACTTGACCATGGCAGTGCCAGAGAATGAATATTTTCTCGTTTTTAATATATTCTGCTTATTCCAGAAGAGTTAGAAGTGTCGTATCAAAGACGACGTGTTGCACTGTTTGCTTTTATGTGAAAAATAACGCCAAATTTCTTTAAACGATCAAAACATAGCTGAATTTGATGGGGGCCGCCTCTGAGTTTGTGTGATAACACAAACTCCCTTTGTAATCTTGTTTAGGTGTTAAATCTTCAGTTATACATTCTAGTGAGGCTGCGTTAGAAGAAATACAAATCTATATTCACAGTTTTAAGATTAAAAACGAATATCTCTGCCCGTAAAGCACATGGTACAATGGTACAATCTTTAGATCCCCTAAAATAGGGTCAGATCATTGATACATTCTTAACACACACACACACAAAATTAACATTAAAGTATTTTTTAAATTTTTTTTCTTGTTTTATTGTTTGCTTTAAAAATCATTGGATCCATGTTGTCATTTTTCCCCTGTTTATTTACAGCTAAAGAGTCTATTTCCTGCAGTCCGACTTTGGAAGGCTCTGAACTTATCGTCAATGCAACATGGGATAACACTGTTGATATGTCAATCAAACACAAGGACGTTATAGTCTTGATCTGCAAGCGGAATAAAGACTGTCAACCTATTAAAAAATTTCCATTCGAACTAGAGAACCCAGTGAAAATAATGGACAGCATATCGTCGGTCACACTAAAAGTAGAGACCGCGACCAGAGAAGGTTCGCAATCAACGGGAGGCTACTGGAGCCTACACTATTTCGGAAAGGGGGAGATGGTAACGGCAAACTGCTTAGTCGTAGGTAAGTGTTCTTAAGAGCTGTAACTATGTTTTTACAGTTATGAATAAGTGTTCTTGCCACTGGCTGACCTCATGGTAGAAAACTGACCTCATGGTAGGCAACTGACAAGTATAATTAAAAACACATGTATATGTTTCAAATTAACGTTTTTAATTTCACCTTGTTATCGTTCGTCTGTTCAGTCAAGTCAAATTTTGACACACAAAAAAATAAGTAAAGTATTTTGTTAGCAGTAAGATTCGAACCTAAACCACTGTACAGAATTGCACAGCCTACTGCACAGCATTTAACAAATGTTCGTATTGAAATGTTCATGTTTCTACTAAAGAAATTATAAAGTCATATAAATACATAGCAATAAATTTGTCAGTAGTATGTTGCTTCGGAAAATGACAATATATTTATGACGTTACACAAATAATCGAATCGAATATTATTGTGAAACTATTTTAAAACATGTATTGGTTTTCAGCATCAAAACACATTTTCAACCAATTGATGAAGTGTATCTAAATAATAGATTTGAATATATTGCATAGGAGTTTATAAAACTGTGAATATTCGAATATTCCCATTTTACTGTGATACATCTTCTGATTATTTCTTTATAGAATAAACATATTAAGGAAACCGCTTGGCCATTTTGTTAGCAGTAGGATTCGAACCTGAACTACTGTACAGAATTGCGCAGCCTACTGTACAGCATTTAATAAATGTTAGTATTAAAATGTTCGTGTTTCTACTAAAGAAAGTATGAAGTTATATAAATACATATCAATAAATTTGTATGTATTATGTTGATTAGCAAATTGATAATATATATATGACGTTACACAAATAATTTAATCGAATATTATTGTGAAAATATTCAAACTATAAAAAACTATTTTAAAACATTTAACGGGGGCTGGGTCAGAAGAAATACAAATATATATCATCGGGGCCCACAAAGACGTTCCTTCAGGGAAAAGTACCAGGAAAAAGAATAGGCAGACAGAGAATGGATGTGTCTGCCATTTAAAGAGGTTCTTGCATGGTACCCAAACGGTACGACATACTAAGCGATGGGTAAAGGTACATGGTTTTCAATCTCAAACACATTTTCAACACAGTATTATAGGGTATCTGAAAAAATAGATTTAAAGATATTACCTAGGAGTTAATAAAACTGAATATTTTAAAATCCCTATTTTACAGTGACACATCTTCTTGAATATTTCTTTGCGGAATAAACATTTTCAGAGATATGTGGCTAAATTACAAAAACCGCTGGGCCATTTACCCGATGCTCCATGCCACCTTCCCCCCCCCCCAGACGAGGTATCACCACAAACACAAAGCTAGGGATCTATCGAGCTGTCATCCTCCCTACATTGCTCTATGCCTCAGAAACGTGGACAGTGTACAGAAAACATGCAAAGAAACTGAACCACTTCCGCATGACATGTCTGAGAAAAATACTGAATGTCAAATGGCAAGACAAAGTACCAGATACTGAAGTCCTTCGAAGAGCGGTCTGCAAAGCATCCACACAACCCTGATGCGGTCCCAGCTGCGATGGGCAGGACACGTCTGCAGAATGGAAGACCGCCGCATTTCTAAACGACTCTTTTATGGCCAACTAAGCGAAGGAAAGCGCTCGCAAGGTGGGCAAAGAAAGCGCTTCAGGGACACCCTCAAATCTTCTCTGAAGGAGTTCAGCATAGACCCAGCCACCTGGGAGACAGAGGCACATGACAGAGCATCATGGCGTCGCGCTGTGAAAACTAGCGCACAGGTTTTTGAGCAGTCATGTCAAACTGGGTTTTCGGGGGCCGCATGCGGCCCGCGACCAACTTGCATGCGGCCCCCTTGGCCACCTAAAAAAATCATAAAAATAATGTTAAACTATTACGCTGGAAAACAGGAGATGACAAGCAACTTGAATTGAAAAATAGTTTTAGTTAAACTGAACAACGAGGGTGAGTCTGCTGTGAAAGCAAGCTACATTTTGTCAAACTTCATTGTAAGCCATTGCAAATCATTTAATAAATGTGATTTTATGTGTCGTTAGAGCCGAAGTAATTTGTCCAGAAAAGGTGAAAGCATTCAAAGAAATAGCGTTAACTAGGAACACTGTGGCAGATATAATAAATGACATGTCAGTCAGGTTGCGTGAACAATTAAAGAACAAAATAGTTGATTTTGAATTATTTTCATTGGCTCTCTATGAGTCAACTGATGTAAAGGGTGAAGCACAGTTGATTATATTTATAAGGAGCTGTGACAGGAATTTTGACATACACGAGGAACTACTTGAGTTTTGTACTATGCATAACACCACAACAAGCGAGGATGTTTTTGAGAAATGACAGGAGGTGATATTGCAGTACAATTTATCTTTGGTAAAGTTATCTAGTCTAACAAGGTATGTCGCACCAACCATGAAATGAAATGGTTTTGATGCAAAGTTACTTGCAAAAATAAAAGAGACTGATGATAATTTTAAATTTGCTCATGTTCAGTGCATCAATCACCAAGAAACATTCTGCGCACAGCAATTACAGTTCCAACATGTCATAAGACCGTTTTCAGTCGCTTCTCAATTTTATTCGTGCCCGCGGTTTTAATTGTTGCCAATTTTTTATGTTTCTGGATGACGTTGGACATGAATTGAATGTGTTCCCTCCCTATTACACAGAAGTTGCTGGCTCTCATGATATATAATATTGAAGAGATTGTTTGCACTGCGTGAGGAAATCGTATTGTTTCTGAACATGAAAGTTGAACGTGTTAGACATTTCCAAACTGACGAATATGTTCAGGATTTGGCATTAGCAGTTGATCTCACTGGTCACCTGCAAGACTTGAATTTGAAACTTCAAAGTAAAGACAAAATTGTCACAACTGTGTGTACTCTTGTGAAGTGCTTTCAAGCAACATTACTACTGTGTATAAAACAAATATGAAGTGAAAATCTTGTTCACTTCTTAATGTGTCAGGAACTAAAAAGATTCAATACGGCTACACCATTTGGTAAATATGTCTAACACCTGTAAACGTTAGTAGATCCTTTCAATGACCGTTTTCGTGACTTCGTTTCATACGAGCAGAATTTTCGTGTTTTGTATCTCTATTCTCATTTGATTCTGAAAATGCTGCTGGAAATGTGCAACTAGAGCTGATAGAATAGCAGCCAGATTCTTAGTTGAAATCGAAGTATATTGAAATGGCTGTACAATAATTGTACAGTTATTTAACCTGAACGGTATGTTGAATTGCGGAAATTTGCAGCCAGAATTCTAGCTATGTTTACAAGCACTGGTCTCTATGAGCAGTTCTTTTCCATAATAAAAGCTACAAAAACACCTCACCGTCCAAGATTATCTGATCAAAATTTGTCATCTGTGATGAAAGTGTCAGTGGCAAACAAACTTCAATCTGACATTAATAAAATAGTATCCCAGAAAAGATGTCAAGCATCAGGACAAAGAAAATAATGCGTAATCAAAGAATTTTTTAATTAGCCAATAGTACTACAAATTTAGCTAAGGAACAGATATGCTATTAATTATTCTATTCTATTGCATTATTTCTAATTTACAAAAAAACTAGTTGGCTGATTTGCAACTGATTTTTTTTTTGCTGCGGCCCCTCAGGTCATAGAAAGTTTTCTATGCGGCCTATACACCTTAATAAGTTTGACATGCCTGTTGTTGAGGAAAAGAGAACAACGCTGGCAGGAGAAAAACGCCAGAGAAGAAAAGCAATGCCAATGACACTAGCTCCAGCTGGAATAACCAGCCCAGTGTGCAGCCGAACGTTCCGGGCTCACATAGGTCTCACCAGCCATATGAGGAGGCATAAAACCTTAGTGCAAAGCCCTCAGCCCCCTGGATGACAAAGTGGTCATCATCGAACCACGATGGACGAACTATAGAGCTGGGTGGACTCAGAGGCGCCCGAAGATCCCGAATTGAAAATCCCAGTCTTAGGATTCGAACCCTGGACCCCGGTTTAAAAGCCAAGCGCTAATATAAATGTATATACATACATACATGTGTACACATACATGTGTATACATACATTATATATACATACATTCCTTGAAACACTATAGTAAGTAATGTTTTGTTTCGCTGGTTAGCCTGCATTTAATTTTCTTTCAGCTATGAGTGACATCCAATGTGAAAGTAACACGACAACCTCCGGTCTGGGTATCCATTGTTTCGCAAGTGAAGTTTTCCCTCAGGCTCTGTGCGAGATCAGTGTCAACGCTGAAGGGGTACGTCTCTTCATATACTCCATCCATATCATACGTAGCCAACTGTCAACCCCGCCCCCTACCGCCTAATTTTAAATCCTCCATAACTTTGTCTATAATTTTCATTTTGTTATTTTTGAATTAGAATTTACCCACCCCGAACACACAAACACATTCTAGTTTCACATTTCTAGCTTTCCCCGTCACCACCCCCCTCAAACAATTATTTTCCATACAATCACTTTCTTCAGTTTCTTATTTCAATATGGAATGTTTTCATATACTGAAGTCACCTTTTTTTTTATCGTAACTTTCTCTCATTTTCTTTTGTTTACCTCCCTTAACTTACAAATTAACCAACATTTCATTTTGTTGTTATACACTTTTACGCACAAAACATGTATTCAGTCATGTGACAAAAAAAAAAGATTGATTTATACAATGTTTATAAAGCTTATATCTTATCTTATATTATCTTATCTTATATAATACAGACGTTACTTCAAAAAAGAAGATGATTACGTCCTACGCGTCATGCATTTAGTCATGCATATTAACCAATGACTTAAATTCTGCCAAGTCACTAGTTTTCCTGGCTAGCTCAGGCAACCCATTCCATGCTCTAATGGCACTAGGGAAGAAGGAGTGTTTGTACAAATTTGTCCTAGCATATGGGACGAGGAATGTACCTTTATCTTTGTGTCTTTCAGAGTATTTTATTTATTAAATTTTGTTTTTGTATTTGAAGATTATGGTTTAGTGTTTTAATGTATAATTGCTACTTTGCTTTTGAGTCTTCTGTCCTGATGGCTTTCTAAATTTAGTGATTTTACTAAAGTTGTTACTCCAGTCAAGTGTCAATATTCATTTGTTATGAATCTCACTTCTCTATTTTGTGTCTGTTCCAGTTTCTTAATGTTTTCTTGAGTTGAGGGGTCCCAAACAGAGGATGCAAATTTCGTCCAATGATAAATATGCATACAAAAAAACAAAAGTTTTTATATATTTTTTGAGGTGAAATTTAACCCTGTTTATTTCAAGGATTGAGAAATTATTTTAAAACTTCACTCCTCAGGTGACACAGTTCATAACGCAAGACCAGATTATCTACACTCACCACACTACGTCATCAGAACCTGTGTACTACAACTCCAGCTGTAGTTATGTGATCCCCAGCCAAGACGTCCCAGCTACAGCCATCACAGTGGATGTGTACATGTATCCAAATGTTATCGGACCGGAATCTGCTCAGAAGTTTAGAAAACATTCCAGAATCTCCTTCGACTTGGGTTAGCATTCATTTTAATTACCCTTTACTTCTACCCTAGTACTATCTAATACAAACCCAGTTTGAGGGGTTTTTTTATTTGTGGTAGAAAAAAACTATAACTAGCTAGTTTATTTTGTCTGTCTGTCTGTCTTGGTGTATTCGGTGAACAGAATAGAGGAAGTGCTGGTAAGCAATGTTTTTTTTTAAGGGAAGACTGCTGCTTGACTCGTGATTCGAACCCGATCCCACTTGTTAGGTAGTAACATCCCTAATAGAAATGAAGCATTACCTGTTTAGGTTAGGATTTTAAATGTGTTTAAAAACAAATGGGCAACTAACTAGAGGCACTAATCCAGAGTTGAGACGAACATCAACTGCCTCGCTTTGAGATATTGCTAAAATTAAATCTCATTCAAGTCAAGTGTAATGTAATGTCGTTGACAATGTGCACTTCTCCAAATAGGTTTTACATTGTATATAAACGTCGCTTGTATATAGATCTATTACTTTATAGGGGAATCGTGCTACCCAAGGGAAATGGTATTCATCTAGGAGCGGTAGGGGACAAACCTTAAGCAAGCTAGCTGCATACGGCTTTGCTGTCTTTAAAATATAATCTGATGTCATCTTTAATTCCCAAATGCAATCAAATCTATACATCGCATTTATGCATAAACTATAATAGTCACAAACTAGATTATAGCCCTTATTGTGTAAATTTATTCATCAACCTGGCTCACTGAAGCGCGGTACTAGACCTAGGAACTACTTGAATAGTCCCATCTTGCAAACCTGTAGAGTGCTCAGATTAGAACTAAGAGTCTGTCATCATTCATGTGATTGTGATTATCTCAAGTTTTTATAGACTTACAGGGCTAACCAGTCTGGGTGAGAACTTTCTAGTTCAAGAAAAAAAAAGGGGTTTGTATAGGGTCTCCAGACATTTTTTTAAATAATTGACTTCTTCATCTTCTTTAACTGACAGGTAGAGTTGAGCCAAAGGCTATTGAAACTCTAGGCCAGCAAAAGCGAACAAGAGCTCCCTCCCACTTGTCTGATTAAACAGTGTATTCTGTCGGACGAAGTGTCTTACTCGTGTATAGTTTGAGGCTGTCATTTCCTGTGACATGGTCACTCAGGACTCACCTCCGCCATTTTCCTATCTTATACCCCAGGCTAACCGTGCTGGACACCGCCATTTATGCAACGGCCCCTTGAGGAACGGCGCCTGGATTGTTGACAAGGTTGTGGGAGCTCTTTTACAACCTCGCACAGTGCAATGAGGATGCTCTCGCACCCCTTTAAGCACCTCCACGGCTTAATCGTTTCCTCTTACGATCGTTTCCACCTGGGCGCCACTAAGAGGCAAGGGGGCCTTCCCGGATTAATAATTGACCATAGAGATGTGTTTTAAACTGTCAGGCACAGTGACTTTTAATCTTAAATGAAAAGAAAAACTAAACATCACTGTATTTATAGTAATTTGGTTACGATTTCGTATCGCACATTGATACATGGAGAAAAAACACAGAGATCTCTTGACACTTGTCGACACACTTATTGACACAGTGAAACACTTGAAGATCCATGGTTACACTTCAATAATTGACACATTATACTTAACAAAACACTAACACTACGTTACACTTACTAAACATACGAAACACTATCCTCGACCAAATAAAATGGCACGCACTTGTAAGTCTTTCAAAAACACGCGTTATTGATAAGCACTCGCCTCGTCTTATCTTCTTCTTATCTTATAAAATACAGACGTTACTTCAAAAAAAAAAGATGATTACGTCCTACGCGTCATGCATCTAGTTATGTGTGTTAACCAATGACTTAAATTCTGCCAAGTCACTGGTTTTCCTGCCTGGCTCAGGCAACCCATTCCATGCTCTTATAGCACTAGGGAAGAAGGAGCATTTCTACACATTTGTCTACCATGTGGAACGAGGAATGTACCTTTGTCTTTGTGTTTTTCTGAGTGTATTATTGGGGTTTGTTTTTGTATTTGAAGATTATGGTTCAGTGTTTTATGTATAATTGCTACTTTACCTTTGAGTCTTCTATCCTGACAGACCCAACATCTGACCAGGGCCGGCCTTAGATAATTTGGAAGCCCTAGGCCATATGAATTTGGTGGCCCCAAAATGAAATAGAAAAATTAAATAAAAACAGCGAAAAATAAAATTACGCAAAATACTCCAAAATAAAATTGGTGACAAAGTTTCATCACTTCTTATCTAAAAAAATAATTTCCAAGGCCTCTGCCAATCGGAAGCCCTATGCGGCTGCCTAGTTTTCGCCTACGCCTATGCCATCCTGATTTTATCCACACTTAAAGGCCAAGAGTTATCCTGTTTATTATGGGGCTATTGGAGCAGCATGGAAAGTGGCTAATACCCATTACCATTTCCGGGAGTTATCCTTTTTATTATGGGGCTATTGGAGCAGCATGGAAAGTGGCTAATACCCATTACCATTTCCGGCAACAGAATCTTAGGAAACGTCAAGACACGTAAACATACTGGCACACAATGAAGTTACACTAAGGTAGCCATTAGAATTGGGTGGACTCATGGGTCTGCTACCTATCCCGAAATGTAAAATCTCAGTCTTCACCGAGATTCGGACCCGGGACTTCTCGGTTAGGAAGCCAGTCGGTTTATCACGCTCCTCTCCCCCCCCCCATTCGTTACACTCATGGACACAAACTTTCTGTGCCCACACACACATCACCTTTTTATATCAACCTCGACACAAACTATCTGTGCCCACACACACATCAATGTTTATATCAACCTCGACACAAACTCACACTTCCCTTTACACAACTAACACACACACATACAATGGCTGTCAATTTTTTTTTATCCCAATAAAAGAAGCGAATTACAACTATAATGGTATTAAAGTGCACAGATTTTATCGTTGATTTGACTGTGGAGGTCTCTGTGTTAAATATTTCTGCTTTTTCGTTCATTATTTTTTTTTATTTCAGCGGTGTCTACTTCCTGTCTGCCTGCACAAGAAGGGGGAACAAGCCAGCTGAAGTTTTCTTTCAGCAAAACTGCGTCTGTCCAAATCAGTCGAGATGATGGGGACATCAATGTGTTGTGTGAGGCAAACCAAATCTGTACGGTCTCTGACGCCCTCGGTTATATCCAAAATATTACGGAGGTCACTTTGAACAGTAGAACCACTTTGGCAATAAGCGTCCAAAATGTCACTCGTCATATTTCTGAGAGCTTAGCAAATAACTGGACCGTGACTGTCACAGGAGTATCGCGGCCTCAAAAACAATCTTGTAGAATATATGGTAGGTATTGCATAACTAATCTTAATCATGAATTTTCTTTGGTATAAAAATTTTTTATTCAGTCTTTTAGTAGTAACTCCAATATCTTGTACACACCACATAGGACTACAAAACCAAACGATAATGAGCCGTGTGTTTCTGTGTACTATTACTGAATAATACTACGTTTAATATACTACAAACTTCAATAAATAAATTAGGTGAATGGATTTGTAAATATATTTTTAAAGTGTTTTTTTGAGACCTACAAACATGTTTTCTGACTTATGTCTTTAACTGGCATACACAATTTTAACATCATTAACTGAGATAATTAGTTTCTACTTTTGTAATTTTGGTATGCACACGTAAACTCTCTTATCATTTGGATACTCAAACTATAGTCTATAGTATCAGAATATTACACAAACTCGATCATAAATGATGCATTGATGGTATTTGTCAGCACTCCTAAAGTTCTCATTGCTAGGTGAATAGTAACCTGCTGGCTCGGCAAAACCTTTTCTAGTATACAAAGAATCGTATAATAATGAAACTCCTAGTTTTAATGAACATTCTAGTTGGATTCCAAACTTATTGTGAATATATATGCGACATAGGTCCGGAAATAAATGCGATTCTTAAGCTCCCCCGGACCAGACTGAGGATGCTGCCCAACTGGCTTAGTGTGTGTGTGTGTGGGGGGGGGTAATGCACATTTTTTACAAAGCTTATATTAACTTACTTTGTCTGTCTGTCCGTCTGGTAAAAAGTTTGTAAAAGTTATGTCTCCCCACATCCAATATCGGATCAAGCTTAGATTTTGCACTATAATTTATTTTGCGTGACAACACAAGAATCAATTTTTAAAAAATTAGTTATTTAACTATTTGGAATTAATTTTTCTGTTTAGTATCTCGAACAAGGGAAATAAATTGTACTGGACTGACGTGGTGGTATAAGTTTAACTAGTCCCCTTTATACTTTGTCGAGAGAAAAATTTGAAAATAACAATAGATAACTATAAAAAGTTTATTTTCATAAGCACTTTCCTAGCAGAGGGATTTATGTACTAGCCTGAGGAGGCTTTAGCCCTCAATTTCGAATTCATGTTGTTCACCTTTTTTTTATAAATGCATTTAAAAAGCGATCACCCAGATATCCGCTGCGTTCTCCCCATGCTATTTCCCAACTGGTCCAGACAAGTGATAGAATCAAAGTGTATTGAGAAAGCTAGAAGCATGATCATGTGCGCTAAACAAAAACTATTGGTAAAACTATTGCATTGATTTATTGATTGTTACTCTAGATCTATAACAAATTTAATTCCATGACTAATTGATACAGCTACATTTAATATAAGCTTTTTTTTTTATTTTTAAAAATTTAGTGGGTTTTTTTTTGTTTACTTTTCCTTTCAACTTTCTTCATACTTTTATTTCCTAGTGACCCACGCATTTGTTTTCACAAATATGTCTTCAATGACTTTCCGTTTCGATTGACCAACTTGGCCACTACCTACCCAATAAACGCGACGTACTCTCGGGCTGTTGTTTCAATAATTTACTGCATTATGGCCCATTTTCGTATTAAATATGAATTATTTTAATTAACACTTAGACTAATGTATTTTGTATCCCAGAGCTGAGCAAGGAGATTGCCTGCCAATACTCGCCTTTGTTAGACAGTATTGAAATGTCTTGTAATGCTCCGAGAATGTTTCCCGCAGGGAGATGTCGTTTTCAAGCTACGTTTGGAACAGTAAGTACAACCCATGGAACATTTTGTTTCACACTGTCAGAGTTACACTGTGTTAGGTTCGTTACGCCCAGTACGTCCGGGGACAGAAGCGGACAGGCTTGAACTTTGAACCATTGTAGTTACACTCCGAATCACATACCACACGACCAGGTAGCCATTATAATCATAGGATTCTATATTCTAAATCTGCTGCAAACATTATGGCTTTTATTTTGTTTAATTGGGCTACTTAATTAATTTTCCAATTTTTGTATAAAACTAGTTCATGCATAAATGCATACTTAAGCATGAATAATGTTGTAGCTAGTGAATGGAACATTTGAAATATCTAATATTTAGGGTTTCGTCCCCTTTGATAATCGTTCACATCATTTTTTTTTCCTCTCATTCTAGGATCATGTTGAAAATTTAAGCAACTATTTATTGAATCTATCAAAACATGAATCAATTTAAAATTAATTAATTAGCCAATTAATTATTGGTAATTAATTATTTTGTTTGATATTGAGAAGGGAAATAACTTCTACATTTTTAAGAGATATGCTTATAAGTGCGGAGTTACTTCCTTTAGATATTTATTTTAAAAAAAGGATTTTTAGCGGCCCCTGAAAGGGGAAAAGACGCTATTAGTTTTGTGTGAAATGTCTGTCCGTCTGTCCGTCCCTGCGTCCCGTTTAGATCTCAAGATATTGAAAACCGACATCATTATATTTTAGTTCATTCAAAGTTCTGATGCAACGGCAACTTTTTTCTTTTCTAAAAGCGAAAAATCTAATTTTTTTAATCACTTATGCACGCAGTTTTTTGCATTAAAAATACACCACTTTTACAACTATTTAATGTTTATAGTAACAAACACTTTAGGCTCTTTAGTAGCGGGACCCTGTCAATACTACATTTCTAACGCAGTTATGCAAACGGTTTTTTATTTTTTGTCAAAGAAACACTTTTTTTTTTTTACATTTGTATTGCTAAGTTAAAGTAAGTTCTGTCATACTAACTACTACATTTAAACAAAAAAATGTTTACTTTTTTTCAAAGAGAAAAAATCTATTTAGTATACAATAAGTTGTGCATAATTTAAAACAACAATTAATAAGTAATTTTTCATTTTATCTCGTGAACTGTAACTATCCAATACCGATATAGAACACTTAACTAAAGGAATTTTTTTTTTGAGGGATTAGAGATTAACCATTTACAAAGCAATTAGATAATTAGATAATCATTATAAGACATCAGTTAGACTAGGTTCACATTTAACTTCACATTCACTTTCACCTATCCTTTGGTTTGCTGGATCGCTGGGGCACCACTCACGTTCTGTCAAGCTTCTTTCTCCATTCTCAGTCATTTGTCTTTGATCGAATTTAATTCTGATGTTTTTTCTGAAAATATTGATATCTGCCTTTTAACCTGCTTGGGTGGACCACTTCTGGGGTCGATTTTGAGTTTGTGTTTCCACACAAACTGTCTTTGTAACCTTGTTTTGTTTATTTTGCTTGTTCAATGTATAATAACACTTGCCACAGGGCAGAGCCGTAGAGACACAGCATATCAAATACAGCAAGTCACAAGTGTCCAAAAACCCAGACTACTACAACATGACCTGCAGTGCTCAAGTCTCTTGGGACTTAATTCATCAACAAACTCCGAGTATCCTGGTATCTATCTACCCAGATCTCTCTGGAACTGAACAAGACGTAATCTACGGAACAGAACGTACAGAGACAATTAATATGGGTAAACAAAACAAAGAAGTAGTATTAAAAATTCTGATGTGTAAGTGATTGGTTTTATTTCATGGTAAATATCATGGCACGATTTGCATAATAATGTATCTCTAATGTGGACACTGTTGGATTTCAATATGTCATGTGGCCAGCACAGCGATCAACTGCATTTACTTTCACCAACTTATGTCAGGTACCCATTAGAGCTGGGTTTCGTCACGGGCGCCCTGAATATCCAGAATTTCAAAATCACAATCTTCACTGAGATTTGAACAAAGGACCCCAGGTTCTGAAGCCTAGCGCTTAACCGCCCAGCCATCCCGCCCGCTGCTTCGGAGATGTATTGATAATAAAAGATATCGGTTTGCCATGCGAAGAATGCTTTAGAAATGTTTCCTGAAGATTGTTGGGGGGGGGGGGCGAGCTAAGTAGAGACATTGCAATGTGATTGTACAGCCTTATGTTGCCCTGTGGTTCTATTTCCTTATATTAAATATGCTATTAGTAGGTGATACCTAGTTAATTCAACAAAGATAAGAATTTTCATTCTTAATATTGTAATTTATTGCTATATTACCTATTGTTAAATAGTTAAAGTATGTACATTGATGTGAATCCCCCCAAAAAATGTGTTTTTTTTTTCACGTCATGTTTTATTCTCTCGGTAGAAGTACCACCCGTAGAGTTGGATCATTTTTGCCCGCCATCAATAGAAAGAGGAACCCAAAATATCGTGTGCCAATGTTGGAGCTCATCCAACGATACTATAGCCATTTGGAGCTCGAGCTTCAATGAACATGCCATTGAGTCCAACACCCTGACATTCAACGCGACCAGGTTCACTGGTAGGTGATGTTTTAATCATGCGTAGTAAAGGAAAAAAAGAGAATCAAACACAAAATGTCTGGTTCTTCTACCACCAAACAAAACTCCAACTTCATCTGCGTTGCATGTGGACGGGAATGTTTCTCCAGAACAGGGCTCATGAAAAAGTGCTCCACGAGATAAACCGAGACCAATTCTCGTAGAAGGCCTGAACACTGACCTTCAACGTCACAACATGTGGGCTGTTTAGACCAATAGCTCGTTGTCACATCACAGGTCTGTACGACGTGGTCGACCGTTATATCGGTTTGAAAATGTTTCATTACCGAATAATTAATTTTGGCTAGAATGTTTTATGAATGAAAATTTTCCTTGACGTCAAAGGGAAAAAAAAACGCTTACGTTACTAGGCTTACAGCAGTATATTTAAATATTTCTTTGCAAACAAGCAAAACTTTTAATGAATATATAGACATAACGAAACATTTGCGCACCATCGTATTGTAAGCTCTATTAGACTTGTCAAAAAAGTAAAAGTCACCTACACGGCTCTCCGCAATTAAAGTGTAAACAATTAATACAACTCGCAAAACACAATAACCCTAGTTCTATAATAAACAAATCTACTAAGTGTTTTTAGGAGTCTTTGCATTATTACAATACAAAATACAAAGTATTTACGCTGAGGAAGTCAATTGCAGTCAAACTGAATTTCCATTTGATTGGACCAATAAAAATTATCTTATCTTATCTTTATGAATTGCATTGTCCAATCTCTATGGTGGTGGGAGGTGGTATTTGGAAGCAGGTTTCCTTGATGCCTTTATACAAATCTTGTCTTCGAGTCCGATGATTAAGGAGGAGTGCAGTATTTTACATGGCTACGCAGCACCAGCTGCGACCCACATAGTTTGCCACATCCAACGCAAACAAAATAATTATATGCCGATGGTCGATTTAGATTCTCTTTTCGCCGTCTTCGTCTGTCCTTGGCAGTAGATTTTCTTTGTGTATCCCGCGGCCTTTATAAAAAATCTCCATCCATCTCGTTCTGAAGACGCCTGCAGTCAGATACTCTCTTCTATGTCAGTTAAAGCAAGTCGGTGCCTAAGCTGGTCCTTAAAGCGTTTCCGTGAGACATCTCTGTTACGTCTACCACTTTTCAGCTCACAAAAAAGACTGCCTTTTGCAAACGTTCGTCCCCCCGTACGGGATAGTGCTTTCTTCAGCGTAACTGTCGGACCATAAGAAGTCTTTATAGAGTCTATACTGTACATACAGGCGTTCCCTAAAACATCGCTGTTTTTAATGCGGTCTTGCCACCGTATGTCCATGATCGAGAGAAAATATCTTTGGTGAAAGCGTTCAAGAAGTCTTAGTTGCTTTCTGTATAGTGTCCAAGTCTCAGATCCATAAGGGTTGAAAGAACCACTGCTTGGTAGATACTGATCTTTGTAAGCAGGCGAAGGGATTTATTCTGCGAACTCATTCATGGGGGCGTCCAAAGGCACTACTGGCCCTGGCCAGAAGGTTATCAACTTCCCTTGAAAACAATGCGCCATTCGATACCATGCTAGATATAGGAAGTGGTCTACCAGGTTAAAGGGATGTTACAGATGTTACTTCAAAAAATGAAGATGATTTCGCGTGTTATAGGGATTTAAGAGACTTTCTGTTCTATTGGCTATATACATTGACATTTAGAACTAAAAGAGCACGAAAGCAACTCTTCGAAGAGTTGCGAGTCTTAACCCGATCCTCATTTTTGTCAATTCAAAAATGTTTTTTAAATAAGTAAATATTTTTCCTCAACAAATCCAATCGAGCGAGTCTCGGTCACGTGGTACTAGTTCATAAAACACTGAAAATATAATTTAAAAGTAAAATATATATATATATACATTAAGGGGAACTCCAGGATAAAGACACATTTATTATTCCATCTGCTAGGACGAACTCTTATAAGTGCTCTTTCTTTCATAGCGCCATTAGACTAGGAAACAGGTTGCCTGACAAGTACAGAAAAGTAAATGTCCCCCTTCAGACCTTGCGATCTCTAGGGCAGAGGATGTTAAGCTCATCTGTTTCTGTGGCCTAACAGTTCAACGACCAACCGTCTTTACTTTCCCCAACTAAAGTCAGGTACACATTAGAGTTTGGTGGACTCAGGGGCGCTCTAAAAATCCCGAAATTCAATATCCTAGTCTTCATCGAGATTCGAATCCAAGAACCCAGGTTCGGAAGCCAAGTGCTTAACAACTCAGCCACCGTGCCCCCTGACTTAGGCATGCAAAATCAATGACTTAATAGACTTTAGGTCACTAATTAACATACACGTTGTTAACACATGGATACGGGTAGGTTAACACATGGATACGGGTAGGTTAACACATGGATACGGGTAGGTTAACACATGGATACGGGTAGGTTAACACATGGATACGGGTAGGTTAACATATGGATACGGGTATGTTAACACATGGATACGTGTAGGTTAACACATGGATACGTGTAGGTTAACACATGGATACGTGTAGGTTAACACATGGATACGTGTAGGTTAACACATGGATACGTGTAGGTTAACACATGGATACGTGTAGGTTAACACATGGATACGTGTAGGTTAATACATGGATATGTGTAGGTTAACACATGGATACGTGTAGGTTAACACATGGATACGTGTAGGTTAATACATGGATATGTGTAGGTTAACACATGGATACGTGTAGGTTAACACATGGATACAGTTATGTTAACACATGGATACAGTTATGTTAACACATGGATACGTGTAAGACTTAAATATCTCTTTTTTTTTTTAAGTCTGCATCCTAATATCTAAGATAAGATTGTTTTTTTTTTTTAATTAAACTTAATCTTAACCGGATCACGTCGCAAAGTCTTATTAGTAAATTATTTTACGAGTTTATACATAATCTAATAAAATCAATAAAATGATTTCTTATCTTATACATTACAGACGTTACTTCAAAAAAAAAGACAATTACGTTTCACGTGCCAATCTAGTCAAGTATTTTAATCAATGATAAACTCTGCTAACTCATATTCACCTTTATAAGTATTACCTTTTGTGACGTATTGTTTTATTTAGTATTTTACTGCAATGGAAGGAACACACTGGGCCACTTGGGATTACCAAAAATTTACAAGCCTGAAATTACATGTAAGTTTAATGAATCTAATTTTTTGACGTAATTATATGTCTCGTTATAAAAAAATTTAAAATAAAGCATCAAATTAATTTATTTAATTACGATTTACCTTATTTCCTTACATAAATCAAGTTTTCATTGTATTTCTCTGACATCAATACTGCTTCGCTTTCGTCTATTTTTTTTTACAAAGCTTATGTAACTCACTCCGTCTGTTTGTCTGTCTGTCTGGGTGGAACACTTTTTTTCTCCCATTTTCCATTCTCTGATAAGATAAGCTGAAACATTTGCACAATTTTTCATTGTTGATAACATGTGAACCAAACAACTGACCAATTTAGCCAATTAATTAGTCTTAATTAATTAGTTGTTTTATTGAGAAAATGTACTTATTTCACGGGAGATAAGCATAGCAATAATGAGAGATATGGCTGCAATTGAAAGGTGCTCTCCCAGCAAATTGCGAATGGGACTCTTGTTATCAAGACAGTTAGCTGACTTGATCCTAGATTGAGAAATTGGATCAGTCATGTAATTATATGTTCCATTGATCTAGACATAATACATCTGTGCCATTAGAAATAGTTTAATTACAATTCTTATATCAACTCTCTGTCTGTCTGTCTGTCTGGTAAAAATTTGAACATGCTTTATTCCCATTTCCCATTCGTGGATCAAGTTAGAACTGCACAATTAGTTCAATGAACCTGAAAAGACATGAATCAATAAAAAAAAAAAGCTTGTTATTTAATTAATTATTTTTGTTATAATTATTTAGTTTAATTTCGAAATAAAGTAATTGATACAATTACACTTAATATAAGCTTTTTTTTACAGTATTGTTTATATTTTTCTTGTTTCCAAACATTCTAACCAAAGATCCACCGACGTTAGTAAAGGGGGATGAAATCACCACCAACGAATCTCTATATGATGTCTCAAGCTATTATATAAAGTGCAAAGCAACTGAAGTCTCCGGAGCTGGTGTTCAGCTGGTCAAACTGACCGAAATTTTGGGTTGGAATAGGGAAGAACACACAGTACAGACACAAAATAACGAAGTTATCTGCCCCAATTCAGTTTTTTACAACTGCGTGGAATCTGACAGTGAGAGCGTTGAGACTGACGTTGTAAAATGTAAGTAATTAGGAAATTTGTCAGCAACCTGTTATATTTCTAGATTTCATTTGTACATTTTTATTTTAAATATATAATTGGCTTCCGGAGTCACAATAGTAATAAAAGAGTATTATTTTCGGCCTGTCCACGAAACTGTTACTCGCTTGATCCGAGGTAACCATTATCTCTCTCATATATGTTATTTAAATCAAGGATTGTTTTTACTCAATTATCCCATGGCCTGGCCTTAGGCATAGGCAAATTAACGCTTCCGATTCATTGGGAGGTGGGGGGGGGGTCACGAACATGTCTCAAAACAATTTTTTGAGAAGAAATAGCGAGATTTGTGCCCAATGTTATTGTTGCAGTAGATTGGTTTAAATCAATTGCGTTCTTTTATTTTAGTGTTCACTTTTTGTTTAATTTTTTATTTCGGGCCACCAACTCCACTTCGCCTTGGGGCCTCTAAGGCTGGCCCTGATTATTCATAGCAACAACTGTAGCTATTGGGTTAATTATTTCAGTTGACTTATGGGAAGACAGTCCTTAAGCTGTGCACATTTTTCTTTAGTGTCCAAAGTTGTTTTTTTTAATGCTAGTGTAAGTGGTACTATATTATTTGGAGAGATGTCTTTCTGTTTCCACAATCCTATGACATACGCGGATTCGGAGTTTCCATTAAATCTTTTACAACTCAATGTTAGGGTACACTGGAGTAGCACAGCACTGAACATATTTTATACTCTCCATTGATTTCATTTGTGTCCCCTATATCTAGTTTTAACAAATCCATTGTCCAAAAAATATCTACTCACTATATCTGGTATTAATGTGACCTAATAATACGGACTACTACTGGTCAGTGGTTATTGTGTGCTGTCCAACGTGACTCTATACACACGCATGTGACGAGCCCGCTCTTTCTCTTCTGATGTGTACACTGCAGTGAAATGCAACATTTATTTTATTGTCTGTGATTTTTTTAAACTTTCGTTTCTAAAGGTGAAAAGGTGGAAACGAGCAGCGGCTCCAGCAGTTCAGTTGCAATAGGATTAGGTAAGCCTTAGAGTAACAAGAAAAATACTTTTTAGAAAAAAATACTTTTTAGAAAAAAATACTTTTTAGATACTTTTTAGAAAAAATACTTTTTAGAAAAAATACTTTACACAACTTATAGAGCAATTATTTTGCTCTTAATAACCGAGGGGCGCGGTGGCTGCGATTTTGAATTTCGAGTTGTTTAGGGCGCCCCCGAGCCCAACCAACTCTAATGGGTACCATTCTGTACTTTGGGAAAGTAAAGGCGGTAGGTCGTTGTGATGGCCGGGCCACATGACACCCTGCTCGTTTACCGTTGGCCAAAGAAACAGATGAACTTAACATCATCTGCCCTATAGATCGCAAGGTCTAAAAATGGGAACTTTACTTTTTTTTAAACTAATAACTAATATTAGAAAGAATCCTGGTTAAGCGAATGTATAGATCTACTATACTTTATAATATTCCAATGATAGGCCTTTAGATCTAGACTAAGCGAATGTATAGATCTACTATACTTTATAAAATTCCAATGACAGGCCTTTAGATCTAGACTTGCAAGACAAGAAGCAAAATGTTCCTGAACAGTAATTTGTTAAACTCTTCAATGACTGCGGAAATTCAGAACACGTGTTATCCGTTTGAAATAAATATTTTCAAGTTTTCTAGCCAAATTTATTTTTTAAAATATATTTTGAAATAGTATAAATGTTAAACAAGAGATTTCCCGGTGTGGCTGATGAGGTATTAATTGTTTATAAAATGTTTGACATGTTTCGGATGTTCCTTCAGAGTTGACGATAGTTTACTTCCTAGTCCAAACCTCCCGCAGGACGACGGGGGATGGGAGCGGGCAGGGTTTGAACCCTCGACCGTCGATAAATCCGAACGACAGTCCAGCGCGCAAACCGCACCACCAGGCAGCCCAACTATATACAGAAAATGTCAAATTTATTGGAAAACCGTTAGCTCCGTTTTAGAGATCTGTCTCCAATTTTTTCAGCCCACTCTGTCTCTCTTTCTCCCTCTCTATTTCTCTGTCTCTGTCTCTCTCTTTCTGTCTTTCTGTCTATCTCTACCTCTTTCTCTCACTGCTGTCCCTCTCTGTCTCTGTCTCTCTACCTACCTACCTACGTATATATATATATATATATAATTCAAATATGCATGATCCTATCTTTACTCTTTTATTTCTACAGCTGTCTGCCTCAGTATTGTTTTTATCGTCATTATCATCGTAGCAATCGTTATTTTTTGGAAAGGTAATGATGAGTTTTTTTTGTTTATTTTTTGGTTTAGTTTTTGTTGTTTTTTTTTTAGATTGGGACGAGACGCCTTATGATATTTAGTGAATATTAATGTCTATCCAGTTTTCGTATCAGTATAGTATATCACAATAGAAAAAATGTTGAACAGGCTTTTACAATACGCTGTTTACTGACCGGCCTTAAAACCTGACTGTCTAAACCCTAGACTAAAGTACTACCAGATATCTTTAAAATTTTAATTATATCTTAGTAAACCTTAAAACAAAATAATAATTTAGTGAATAAAGGTACTAATTTCAAGTAATTTTTTACAATATGATTTTGAAATGTTGAAAAATGAACCCTAATGTTAAAACGCAAATAAATGTCAGGACTCGAACACTCGTTTCCAACACTATAGACAATAATGTGCAACCAACGTAACAGCTTGGAAACAATAATGTGCAACCAACGTAACAGCTTGTAAACAATAATGTGCAACCAACGTAACAGCTTGTAAACAATAATGTGCAACCAACGTAACAGCTTGTAAACAATAATGTGCAACAAACGTAACAGCTTGTAAACAATAATTTGCAACCAACGTAACAGCTTGGAAACAATAATGTGCAACAAACGTAACAGCTTGTAAACAATAATGTGCAACCAACGTAACAGCTTGGAAACAATAATGTGCAACAAACGTAACAGCTTGTGGAAAACTTGATTCTAAAGCTCTAAAGATTGTTCCGACAGCATCATTTCACTTTTTAAACACACAGCTATTCAACGTTTCCTTCATTCTGCACACCTGATATACCAAACACATAGGTGAAAATACATGTGGACAGAATTGACATTGAATTTATATTGAATTCTCTGCACTTGGAAATGTTGGGTTGGCTTTTTTTTTTTTTTGTGTGATTCAGATTTCTGAAATTAAAGTGTTCTTCTTTCATACACAGTGTTTTGGTAGTTTCATTCCAAATGTACTATTTTGCGTCTAGGGCTTGACACTAAAACTAACTTCTGCTATTATGTAAACCACGCAAGGACAGCGTACCACGTCTGTCTGTGAAATACAAAAGTGAGAGTGCCACGAGAAGTGGAACAAAAAAATACCTCGTTTATTGTTAGACTAAAAAATCTCGAAGACCATGTGGTCATTGGTTAACGTCCATGACTAAATTGACCTAGGGACCAGCGTAGGACGTACTCAACTTCTTTAACGTCTGTCATTTATAAGATAAGATAGGAGTAAGATAATGTACATTCCAAAGAAACAACATATTTCCTTAGAAAAAAAAAGCTAATGACAATTAACACATTGCTTACTTTCTTTTTAAATAGAAATGTTTACAAAAATGGACGTAGGTCTAAAGAACAAATACAAAACTCGGAACGTAGACTGCGGCGAATGTGTACGCCTATAATGTGGCGAATGTGTACGCCTATAATGTGGCGAATGTGTACGCCTATAATGTGGCGAATGTGTACGCCTATATTTCATGGATATTACGTCAGGGGGTAAAAAAAAAGATAATCCTTAAAATTGAGTTAAATTTGAAAATATAGTGGAATAAAATTTTTGGTATTTCAAACTAAGATTTCGCAAATATCGACCAAGTTGATAACGCGTCTACCTTATAACTCGACTGTCGTGGGCTCAATCACATATTTATCTTTTCTTTTCTCTTTATTTTTCATTCACAAATAAAGCTGAATGTTTAATTTAATATATCGACTGAACACTAGAGTAAGAATGTCCATACTGTAAAACAAAATATGACTTGATTATGCAACCACATCATTTTGTCATTTGAGGATGAAAATGTATCAAATGTCCACAGACCTCAAGTCTAATCTATCACTAACACCTGTATGTTATTTTTTGGTTACAGTGAAACCTTCATTCCTGCACCTCCCATCGCTCAAAGCCAGAAAAGACACGTGTTATGATGACCCAGGCGAGTACACCTATACGTCTGGTAAAAACATAGACAATACATACTTGACCCCAGCAGTCAGCCAAAAATTGTTTCAGATCCCAAAGCCTATCCTCAGACCTCCAAAAGACGATTTATACATAACAGTCTCTGACGAAAGTGGGATATAGTGTGTCTACGTAGCTGTGACCTAACGTGAAGTCGTTAATTGGTGAAGTCGTAAAGTGGTGAAGTCGTTAAGTCGTTATATCTGTACTGTCACACTATACTGATTTTATTTATTTCGTATCATTAAAATAGTGAGATAAAAAGGAATGGATATTGCATTAATCAAAAACAAATATGTCTGAAATGAAAAATATAGTTCATATGTATAAAGACAAGGGAGATAATTTATTGTTTACTTTCATAGAAATTTTCTGCTATTACCAATGTATTATTATATACAGTGTTGTCGGTCATTATTTGTTTTTATGCATGCTAATGCATTACGTTTGATGTTAAGTATTCGATTGTTCGTTAATAGATAACTTTAGTTTTTTGTTGTTGTTTTTTTTTAATTGTTTGAAGATTGTCATTTAAAAATGACTAGTATTAAGGCCCCTAGTTGTAGTGAGTGTACGATCTAGACCAGTGATGCCCAAAATACGGCCCGCGGATCTGGCCCGCTACATGGTTCTTACCGGCCCTCCAAAACATCGGCACAAAGTGTAGAAAAATCCCCCCCCCCCCATTTTTTTTTGTAAAGGTTGAAAAATATATCTTTACTTACGTTAGGGCCCTCAATTTTTTCTCTAATGGATTGGTACCATGGCCTTTAACTTTTGTGCGTTTATAAAATGGGATAAACTTCGCCTAGAGATTGGAGGATCCATGGGAATATTTACCAAAAAAGAAACAAGAAAATAAGTTGGTGGTAAAGCTAGCTACAGTGTTGCTATTTTAAATAGAGAAAAGCAGCCATTTTCTGACGCATGAAAGAAAAAAAGTTTAATTTCAAATATCCTTTTGATTAATGAAGTACTGGATCCACGGGTTTCTACTCAAATAGTTTCAGATCAATTTCATTTGGTTTTTGTACCTTTTCGTTCAAGTGGCCCGAGACACAAGTGTCGGAAATCAAATTGGCCCGAAGGTCGAATTAGGTTGGTCATCACTGATCTAGACACTACCTGTAGATTACAAAGGAAAGGAGCATTAATTGTTCGTTGATGAAGAAAGGGAGTATTAATTGTTAGTTTTGTAGAATGATGCGAGATAAGCGGCTCTGTCATAATCTATGTTGAGATCACGAGACGACTCCAGGATGCCAGAGCGTAAGGACGTGCTTCTGTAGTGAGTTACATTTTGTAAAAAAAAAAAAATTATATTATTAGGCCTAATCTACTACATTTATTTCATTTGATCTAAGGTTAAATTTGTCTATAATATATTGTTATAAAACTAATAATATCACAAAAGAAGTTCATTAATTTATTTCAAGCTCTATAATTTAAACTATAATACGCCTACATTGGTCTGCTATTACCATTGTATTATTATATACAGAGTTGTCGATCATTATTATTTTTTATGCATGCCAATGCATTACGTTTGATGTTAAGTATACGTTTGTTCGTTAATAGATAACTTTAGTTTTTTGTTGTTGTTGTTTTTTTTAATTGTTTGAAGATTGTCATTTAGAAATTACTAGTATTAAAGCCCCGAGGTGTATTGAGTGTACGATCTAGACCAGTGATGCCCGAAATACGGCCCGCGGATCTGGCCCGCTACATGATTCTCACCGGCCCTCCAAAACATCGGCAAGAAGTGTAGAAAAATTCCCCCCCCCCCCCCACCTTTTTTTTTTTTAAAGGTGAAAAATATATCTGGTGGTGGTATAAACTGAATTAGTCCTCAGTATAGGTCGTCGTCGTCTGAGGCTTAGTGAACACAAAAATGAAATAGACACAATAGATAACTATACAATCTTCCATGTTCATAAGCTCTTTGCTAACAAAATGGTTAATGTGTTCGCATGAGAAATCTTAGAAGACTTTAGCCCACAAGTTCGAATTCAGTTCCATTTTTTTTAAATCTCAATACATTTAAAAAGCGATCGTCCAGCTACCGCGTTCTTTCTCCCCCTACCCCCTTCCACCAAGTCCAAACAAGTGATAGGATCATAGCCACTGGCGGATCCGGACCTTTGGAGTGGGTGGGCGATTCTTTTCAAAACCCTAACCCTAACGCCCTGTAAATCCCTAACCCTATGCATAAACGTGCGTACAGTGTCTATTTATATATATAAATATATATATGAAAATAAAAAAATGGGGTTCAAGGCGAAGCCCCGACGCCAAAAGCCTTTTCTTGCATTTTTCAATAATGAATAATGTTTTCCTTGAAAAATATTCTACTACGAATGTATAGGCCTTTAGTACATTGCAAATAAAACCGATTTATTCCTTGAAAAGGTAAGAAACCCAACATATTTAGATTAGGATCGCCGCCGAAAAAAAAATATTCGAAAAATAATAGATAAAAATGCTCATTTGTAAGTGATACATTTTTTTTTTCAACTTTGTAACTTCGTTTTGTTACAGAACTAGAATTCACAGCTCTGAACTAAAAAAAAAATTCATAAGTGGGAGGAGAACTTAAGTGGACCAATTAGATTTTATTCTAATTTTATTTGCATTTATAGGATTTAAGCATATATTGTGAGTTATAGTCCCAAATGTATTTAACTAGAGAAATATCAGAGTGAGTATAAGTTGGAAATAACGAATATTTGGGCTTGGAACTCATCTCAATCTTTACTCTTATACTTAAAAATTTCGTAAGAATGCTAAATTTTCCAAAGCAAAGTCTTTCTTAAAATAATTATACTAAATTCATGTGAAATTACCTAAACTCTGTCTCTATATTGGACTATTCTGTTATAAAACGTCATGTTTTCGTCTTGAAAAGTGAAAGGGTGGTAGAGTGAAAACGATTAATCCTCGCTCCTTTTTATAATTTCTGTTAATGATTGCATTTAGCATTAAAGAGTAGGGCTTGGGCGACTCGATATAAGAATTTAATTTATAGTACATATAAATTAAATTAGTTACAGATTTTATTTTTAATTTTGTAATTTCTTAACTATAAGACAGAGAGACAACGTATTGGTTTGTCCGATGGGCGGAAGTCGATTTCATGCGTCGCCCCTCCCACCTGGTACGAGCACTTTTTCATTTTATAGTTACTAATGATAAAATTTGAGATTAGAGCGTGCTTCGACATAATATAAAAATGGGGTCACATATCAATACGTAGTTTATATTATATAGATCTAGATATTCAAATAATTTTGTTCACAAACTATGATTTCTCCATAAAAATAGCACCCCCACTCACTCAGAGGGCTAGAGTGGGGAAGGCAGTAGATGAACTCGACCCCCTTACCCCACCGTATCGGTCAAGATACCAGAAGGGAAGCAACATAATATAAAATGTATATATTAATTCAACTAATTTTGTTCACAAACTATGATTTCTTAAAAAAAAGTAGGACCACGCCCCCCCCCCCCCCCACTCAAAGAGTTCGCCCCCCCCCAATCAGCCAACAGGGAACGACATTATATAAAGATCGGTTAAAATATCAATAACAGATTTTCATCACATAGATATTTAATTGAGTCTGTTAGCAAGCTGTGATTTCTACAAATAAATTGGACCACCCCTTCACTCGAAAGTTTAGGGGGGGGGGGATTGATGCCATCGCCCCCTCCCGACCCAACCAAATCGGCCAACATACTAGAGGGTGGGGGGGGGCGAAATAATCTAAAAATATTTGCGATCGCCTCTAACGCTCACTACCCCTGGATTCGCCAGTGCCTGTGACGTGGCGACGAGCTACTTGCCCACAAGTTCCGACGTTGTAGGTCAGTGTTGATGCCAGCTATAACAATTGGTCTCGCCTCCACACAAACTCTATTTTCTTAATTTTCTTTGCTTCTTTTCGATTAATTTTAAAATTACGTTATTTTTTTTTTACATTAGAAACTATAGGAAGTAACATAAATTACTTGTACATATACGCAAAGTTTGTCAATTATATTTAACTACCATTGCTAAAACTACTATTTATCGAGACAGAGGAAACCCTCTGGACATTCACAAGTTGAGCAGATAACCATCAGGTGTGGATTCATTGTTGATAAATTACTATGATAGGTTATTATCTTATTAAGGCATTTTTATGCGCTTATTATTTTCATGCTAACTATCTATTGTTCAGATCTGGAATATGACAACAAGCCCAGCCATGAGCCCCCAATGCTGTTAGACATATTAAGACCTCTCAGTAGACTATCAAAAGCAATAAACTACATGCTACTAACAGCTGAAACCTTACCCTTCCCCCTATACAAAGTGTTCACTTGAGACCTGATGGACTGCGATGAATCAGACTTAATTCTCACTTTCCCATAATCCTCTACATCAGTGTTTCACACATTTATTTCCTCAAAGAACACTTCGTCCATTCTGAGTATTTAGTGAAACATTTTGATTATGTTCTAAAGAGATTAGTTCACATGGCGGCCTAGTAGTAAACTATTCCAGTAGTTTGTGAAACACCTATTTAGGCCTCCCGGAACACTGGGGCCTCGCGGAACACTGGGGCCTCGCGGAACACTGGGGCCTCGCGGAACACAGTTTGGGAAACACTGGTCTACATGTTGACATCGAGATGAACAATTTATGACTCCGTTGAAGTCCTGGCGAGTTTACTCGAGACCAGTCGTTGTTGCAGGCCTCAACACGACGTAGCCATTGGTCTAAACTGCCCACAGCGTGCTACGTCACAGCTCACTGTTGTTGTTTTTTTTTACATTGTTTTGGTGTGAGATTTATAATCCAGGTTGGAGTGGCTCGTGGTGCTTTATTTGTACTGGGGACTATTTAACAAAAAAGAAAGATCAATAAATAAGTAAAAAAAAAATTGCTCACAGATACTATATTTTATCTTTTCAGTCTGTGGTGATTCTAACAGAACTCCAGGACCTCTCGGTGTCAACTGGTGGAAATTAGTTGTCCCGGGACTTCATTGGGGAAAAAAATTATCGCCAGACCAGACATACTGGAATGTATAATTAATCTTAGATTATATCTAGTCTTCTAAGTTCCTCATGAGCTCACTGCAATGCTGTGTGGCCTCAATCTTGGGTTGACGACAAGTTCACATCTAAAAACCGGTACAAGTTTGTAAGCTTGTGGAGGCTTCTCTACTAGTGATTTGAGAAAGCGGTCATAGTAATAGAGTTGAGCCTGTATACAATGGCGTTGGACTTATGACTGAGTGATGTACACGAACAATTTTTTGTGTTGATTAGCCCGCTTTGTGGTACATAACAACAGTTTCAGGTATTCAATCGCACCAACAAAAACATTTATACTTCTTGGAACCTTTGGGCTTCCATATGCAATAAGGACAGATCCTTCCGTAAGAATCCCAATAACTTCGTTCGTCTACAACACAGGACAATGGACAACCCAGTGATGGTCAAGTTTGGACACTTTATGAACAATTTTAACGTGAACTGTTTTGTAGACCGTAAACTTATGTTAGTGTCCCATGTGTTGTTGGCAAGGTAATCATTTTAGTACTCAATAAAAAAAAAGCTACAAAATACATTTTAAAAATCAAATATTAAAAAAAAACAACTATCGAGACAGAGAAAATGTCTGGACATTAAAACTGCTGTGTGTGTATGTGTCCCAGAAATGCTGGACCTAACTAGTAATTAAAGACATTGAGCTTATATTAATAATATAAACTAAATATTTATATTTCAACCTATTTTTAGATTATTTCGCCCCCCCCTTTCTAGTATGACATCGGATTAACTGCGTAAAACAGAGTTGCCTATAGGGCAGATGATGTTAAAGTCATCTGTTTCTTTGGCCAACGGTTAACGAGCAGGGTGCCATGTGGCCAGCACAACGACCAAGCGCCATTACTTTCCCCAACTAAAGTTAGATACCCCATTAGAGTTGGGTGGACTCAGGTAACCCTAAAAATCTTGAAATTCAAAATTCCAGTCTTCACCGAGATTCGAACCCAGGACCCCAAGTTTGGAAGTCAAGACCCTGACAACTCAGCCAGTGGATCCGCCAGTGATCATAGCGTATTGAGAAAGTTAAAAGCATGAAATTGCGCTTAACAGAAACAATTGGTAAAAAATATTTCTCACTGCACAGATGTATTATTGTTAGTCTAGCATCGTCTAAATCTATATCAAATTTAATCACATGACTGATTCAAACTGATTGATAAACTTAATATAAGCTTTGTTTGTGTTTTTTTTAAGTATTTTATTGTATTTTGCTTTTGTCCCGCTGACTTGTTTGACAAAGCAAGCTGTGTACTTGATACTGCAGCAAAGGACTTAGGGGACGCTAAAATGGTTAGCCAAACATAATATGTAACATCCTTGGACCTGATCATCTGTTGCTAAGATCTTTCATTTCCATAACATTATATGTAAGTTTTAATTGCTTAGTGGTGACTGTACTTATGCCTCACCAATATGAACTGCGTACCGGGGAGGGCGCCGCTAGGTCTTTCAGCCTCGTGCGCTTGTTACCCCTTAATACGCCACTGGCGATATTGTATTTACCATTGGATTGAATAGATAGCCGGAAATGTTTGTATATAACATGTAACTTTTAATGTAGTATAGCATCTAACATTTTGTATGCCACATTTTATGTAACATTTCGCATGTAGCTTTTGTAAAAATTAGTAGGTCCTAACAATTTTTGTATAACAATTGCTTTTAGCATGTGTAAATATTTTTTTATATGTTTGTAGCATCTGTATTTAATGTATGGAATTTATTATATAAATAATCTTGTAGAAAATTTACATCTGTTATGGAGAGTGAGAGAGAGAGAGAGAGAGAGAGAGAGAGAGAGAGATAGGCTCACTCAGAGTTTGTCGATAAACTCAAACATAAATGGGGATTGACGCTTTGGTGTTCAAATAAATGTCAACTAGATATTTGACATTTGACAAACTCGGCGTAACAACTGTACAATAACAATATAGATGAACAATTAGAACAACATTCACACACGAAACACATACACATTCACAACCATTGGTCTTAATGTCATTACTACTCTTGGTATGCGTAATTTATTCTGTCGGAGGACATGTCCCCGCAAACCTCAAGCGACGCTCGGTCACAACCTCACTAAGTGGCCGACTCCCATTTCGGCATAGGATTTCCTTGTGTAAGAGCGAATCTCTGTAACTTTACTCACAAGAATAAATCAAGGGAGAACATTGCGCTTGATAGAATTCGTGGTATAAGTTGAATTAGTTCCCTTTGAGAAGGCTTGATCCCTCCTACAACTTTTTGAAAAAAATAAACATTTAAAAAGCGAACACCGCAACATTCTCCCAGATACCCCCATTCTTCCCCTCCTCCTTTCCCAACTGGTCCAGACATGTGATAGGATCATAGTGTAGTGAGAAACCCAAAAGCACGAAATTTAGCTCCACAAAAACAATTGGTACAAATATTTCTAGACTCACAAATTTATTTCGATTAGTATTTTTTTATACTTTTACCTATCCCTTAGTCTGTTGGACCATTGAGGCACCATGCAAGATTCGTCGACCGTCTTTCTCCATTCCTCTATGTCCTTTGCCCTAGTAACACCTCTTTCAATTAGTATAGATCTATTAAAATTTTAATTGCATGACTAATCCAAAATAATTGATACAATTATACTTAATATAACCTTTTATTTTTTGTTTTTAAAGTAATTTTATGTTTTGTGTTTTCCTCGTTATATGCCGGAAGTAAGAAAGTGAAAGAAAGACTACAGCTACTAGTACAGATACTATTGACATTAAATCCTGTGTCTGTCTACGTTTCGAGAGATTATTACTTCCCTTTGCAACTTCTTGTGTGAATGGAATCTGCAATCCGGGGCTCTCTCTTTCCATGTGGATGGGAAATACAGTGCAAGAAATACATGAACTTCTCTATTATGCTGAGTGAATGTTTTGTCTTTGTTATTTTAAACTTAGGAAACAACTATGTTTAATGTTGCAAATATTTGTGGAAATTAGAATACATTTTCCTTGGAGACATGAAACGGATTCCTCGTTGAATTTTATTTGCTTTTCCATTGGTTTTACTTTTTTTAAGCTTAAAAACTATAGGATGTAACATAATTTTTTTGAACATATACACTTAATACATAAATCTGTATATTTAAACAGACATTTTAAAATGATTTAAGAGACAAAGATAGTCTCTGATTGAATTGAAAATTGTTTACTAAGTAGTCCACCACCTTCCCCCCCCCCCCGTCAATTATTTTTTGTGTATGTTATCATGGCAAATTCACACTCAATTATAGAGTATAAACAGTACGTACTCTCAGAGGTCTTCGTCACGTTGAAAACAAAAAGTTACTCTCTGGACATAAATAATGCAAATGGATAGTGTTCGCAATGAAATCAATGACTAAATGCCGTACTAGATTATTGTTTAAATATGACTTAGTAATGTGCATTCCCTTTATTAGTAACGGCCTTCTATACCCCTGATATTAACTAGAAACAGTCAACATCGGCGGTAGGAGTCCAACTCAACAGAATGGTATGAGACCGGAATAATAAAAAAAAGAAGCACGAAGCCCCAAAATAATTATCAGCAAAAATGTCCTGATTGATTTATCTGCAAAAATGTCCTAATGGATTTATTTGCAAAAATGTCCTGATCGATTTATCTGCAAAAATGTCCTAATTGATTTATTTGCAAAAATGTCCTGATCGATTTACCTCCCTTTTCCTGCCTTGTGTTATGACAAGGAGGACTCGTGTTTCAAAGTGATGAGGCAAAAATGAGGTTCCCAAGTCTCTTTCAAAGTTCCTGCCGCTCATCAAAGATTACCTGCAAATAACAATTGTACCAAAGTTTGAAAGGAAACATTGAATCAGGAATCTGTCAAGAATGTAACACATAGTTTGTATCAGGGACCTTGCTGAAATCAAAATAACAAAAACTTGCATGGCGTCGGTACAAATATAAAACTTAGACCAAAGAGACTTGTCAAAAGCGATGAATTGAAAGCCTTGTTTCTCTTGGAATAGATAGAGGAAGGAATAGATAGACTCCAGTTAGATAGTGGAAGGAATAGATAGAGGAAGGAATAGATAGACTCCAGTTAGATAGAGGAAGGAATAGATAGAGGAAGGAATAGATAGACTCCAGTTAGATAGAGGAAGGAATAGATAGACTCCAGTTAGATAGAGGAAGGAATAGATGGACTCCAGTTAGATAGAGGAAGGAATAGATAGACTCCAGTTAGTTAGACGAAGGAATAGATAGAGGAAGGAATAGATAGACTCCAGTTAGATAGAGGAAGGAATAGATAGACTCCAGTTAGATAGAGGAAGGAATAGATAGAGGAAGGAATAGATAGACTCCAATTAGATAGAGGGAGGAATAGTTAGACTCCAGTTAGATAGAGGAAGGAATAGATAGACTCCAGTTAGATAGAGGAAGGAATAGATAGACTCCAGTGAAACTTGTGATGATCATATTGAAAATTTTGATAAATAAGATCGAAGCGCCATAAAAAGTCGATACTTTTAACAAGCCATTCCAGCGATACCATGATGAAAAATGTAATTTGGGAAAATGATAATTAATTTTTAAAACGTCTTTTCTAAAGTTCTAATTTTCTTGGTGTGGGGTTCTTGAGTTTTGTTACACTGTATTATAAAGGGCTGGGGTAAAAAAAAAACTTGATTTTTTGGGGCGTTACGTAACATCCGAATGTTCCCTTCAGTGTCAACGACAGGGTGACGCCCGGGAACAATTAAACTCTTGGATGATCTTAAACTCTTCGAAGAAAATTGAGAACCCACTAAAAATATATTATCAAATCAAAACATAAAATAATCAACAAGAAACATTATAAAGATATGAATATTTATAACTACCCCATCATCAAAGGGAGCAAGCTGGAATGTAAGAGCATTGAAACCTATTAATGTTTATAGAATCATCATCATCTCAACATCATCTGTCCTTTAACTTTCGTCGTAGGGGTGCTGTGACAGTTCGAGTAGCCACATCCCTCCATTTGTTCCGGTCAGCAGCTGTTCTTGGCAAGATCTCAGGTGGGTGATCAGTAAATTCTTTACGTTGTCCAGCCAGAATACTTTCTTTAAAATTAAATAAATCTCTTTCTTTGAATAACAAGAACGAAGTAGAGTAACGAGGTACTAGCGGAATCAATTTTAAGATACGAGGTGGGGGGGGGGGGCGACGGGGCTCCATTCACTAGGTTAAATAAAATACAAGCCAAACTGAGTCATGCATTCAGTCATGCATATTAACCAATGACTTAAATTCTGCCAAGGAGCATTTGTATAAATGTGTCCTAGCATATGGGACTAGGAATGTACCTTTATCTTTGTGTCTTTCTGTGTATTTTATTAAATTTTGTTTTTGTATTTGAAGATTTTGGTTCAGTGTTTTATGTATAGTTGCTACTTTACTTTTGAGTCTTCTGTCCTGAAGGCTTTCTAAATTTAGTGATTTTACTAAAGGTGTTACTCTAGTCAAATGTGAATTTTCGTTTGTTATGAATCTCACTGCTCTATTTTGTGTCTGTTCGAGTTTCTTAATGTTTTCTTGAGTTGACGGGTCCCAAACAGAGGATGCATATTCTATTATTGGCTTAACCAAGGTTAAATAACATTTTAGTTTTAAGTTCTTATTCTTCCGGTATGTATCAGTACATTTAAAATGGCATCTCAATTCATGCACTAAAACAACTAACTATAACAAGTTTTAATACATGCAACTTCAAACAAGTAATACAAGTGCCCAATTCGATACATCCTCCTTACCTGGTCCAACATTTGGGTTCCTTTTAAGTTTGTTGTCAAGGGCCCAGTGCAATGACTCCATTCGCGCCATGATTTCTACGCCACTGAACAAGACCAAATTAAAAGATATAGTCCCACAATTTAAAGTGAAAACGCCCATAGTAAACGATGCATATTTATATTTTAGAGTACAAAATAGCCATTTTAAAACACGTAGGCTTATACGAACCTCGCCAAGAGCAAAAGAAAAACCGGCCTCAGACATGAGGATTAGAAAGAAAGCTGCCCAATACGATAGCCCTAAAACAGGTGCAAACTATGTTAACCTTTTCCCCGCTCCAGAATAGGCTTGTTTAGTCACACAAGATTCTGCCCCGTCTCAAGAAGAAACTAAAACCAGACATTCATTTGGGCGCATCCATTTTCTTTCAAGACAGAAGGAGCTATATAAATAACAGCCATCTTAAAGAGACAGATTGCATTTTCAACTAAAAATCTTTTAACCTAGTTCCTCTGACTTTTGTCACGTGACACTAAGACGTGCTAAGTGAATGCGAGACACAAAAAAATATGTATTTATTTTTAAATAGAAAACATGAAGTTGCTAGTTATGTTTATTCGATGGTATTCTAACCGAATGGGGACAGGAATATACTCTTAGTCATGCAAATAAATTGAGATCTCGGAAACAGGGATGTACTATTGATTCAATGTTCAAACATTTTCATTGGTTCATTGGTAAACACTCTGTTAGTATATGCCTCATCATCATCTGTCTCTAGACTTTCGATCGTAAGGGTGCTGTGACAGGTCACGTGACCGATTCCCTCCACTTTGCCCGGTCAGCTGCTGTTCTTGGCAAAACATCAAGAGAGAGCCCGGTCCATTCTTTTACGTTGTCCAGCCAGTTTTTCTTTGATTGACCCTTTCTTCATGCTCCCTCCGCTGTAGCGGATAGCTTTTAGAAGTGAGTCATGTTTTACAAAATGACCAAACCAACTCAGATTTCTTCTCTTCACAGTATCGTGGAGTTCTTTCCTTTTTGCCAGCCAGAGTGTTGACTTGTGAAAGTACAAACTCGTTTTGTCTTCTTTTCCTGTCACCTGATACCCTGCAATGTTTCTGTAGCATTTACTCTTAGAGGCTTGACATCTTCTTTCAGCTTCAGTGTTCAATACTGGAAAAACTGTAAACTAGCTAGCGATTTGGTGTATCCGGTGTAAAATATACAGGAAGTGCTAATAAGGTTGGTGTTTTTAAAAGTCTATAATGTTTGTTTCACTTTTTAGCACTGCAGAAATCTCATTTTTTAAGCACTTCCGTTTGTAGCAGAAAATGATTTTAATATGGAATGAGCATTTGACTTCCACTCTGTAGCTTTGAACTTATTAGTTAACAAATGGGCAACAAACTATAGCGGTGAAAGCAGACACTAGATACGAAGATCAACTGTCACGAATTGAGATAGTTTTACATTTAGACTCCATTCTTGTTTGTTTAGTTTGCAACCGTGAGTTCAATTTAGCGTCCTTGACATTGTTTTGTTTTGTTTCTTTAATTTCCACTGGGACTTACCCCAGTGTTTCTTAAACTTTTTTCTTTAGCGGAACACTTCGCACATTCTGAGTATTTATCGGAACACTTCGCACATTCTGAGTATTTATCGGAACACTTAGCTTATTTTTTTTAGAGAGATTAATTCACGTGATGGCCTACTAGTTAATCATTCTCGTAGATCGTGGAACACATATTCACGCCTCGAGGAACCCTAGTGTTCCGCGGAACAAAGTTTGGAAAACACTGACCTAACCAATTTAAACCAATTATAAAGGAAAAACAAAATCATAGTACTAATGACAAAAATAGATATTAGAAATTCTATTTTAAACAACGAAATTTTTATTTTAATATTACGACTTACAATAATAGGCTAAGTGTTAATTAAATGGTTTTCTAAACTAATGAGTAGGCATGAAAACACTCTGAGTCATGCATATACATTTATATCTCACCAACAGGAATATACCAAACGATAGATCTAGTAGGCTAACGGTTTTTCCCGAACTCTTGTTTACAACCGTTTCAAAGGTCAAGTTGTCTAGTTTGCTTGTGTTTTGAAAATGGCCCATGGCTCAATATTTTTGTTATTAGCCAATATTAAAAAATGTTAATTTTTATTTCTGCTTAGCAGTTTCTAGGTGAATATAGTTGAAGGGGATGATTTAATCCATTCTTGTTAATTCTTTCTTAATGTTGCACCTCTTGATAAATGTTTAACTACTATCCATCTTCTCCTTTACAATTAACAACAGCCATTAAGTATGTTATGATAAGTATGTATTTAATAATGATGATTCAAATTGTCATCCCAATGGTATCTTTGTAGATTTTATCTAAAACATTTCGTTTAATTTAACTTTGTATTCATTTGAGTTCTTATAAGTTCATTGTGAGATTCACAAGAAAGCAGCATTGTGGTTTCCTTATTCCCGACTAACTATGTGTGAAATGTTAATGTTAGTGTGAAGGTATTTAAATGCTTATATACACCTGTGGAGACGCGGTGGCTGAGTGGTTAAGCGCTTTGCTTCATGCTTCGAACCGAAAAGTCCAGAATCCTGGATCTTTAAGGCGCCTCAGAGTCGTTATACTGGCCACACGACACCCTCGATAACTGTGGGCCAAAGAAACAGATGACTTTTACATCACCTGCCCTATAGATTAAAAGGTCTGAAAAGGGGGGGGGGCTTAAAGGGTAGCACGGTAGCCCCACAAAAGTGATTGTATAAGGTCCGCTATACAGTTAAGACAACATGTTAACTATCAAAAGTATTTTTTCCTCACTTATATTCAGTTAAATTGCATCAATTACTATGAATCAATCATGTAATTAATTTTTAATGGCTCAAAAAAAACAGCCAATCGTGCTTTGATGTAAACGAGGTTGTAAAAAAAAATTGATAGAATTTGAATTCGAACTCTAGCCCCCAAGATGAAAGGCCGACGTGTTTTGCCACTGAGCAATTCAAGTTCTTATAATAATAGGAGGATTTATTAGTCTTTTGTTAGTTGTTGTTTTGTTGTTGTTGTTGATTATTATTCCTTCTCCTCTCACACACAGGCACCTAAACCTAAATTTATAAAACCATTAAACTTTCTTTAGTAATATTCATTGTTAGTTAGAACTACAGTTTCAATGCAGGTCTTTTGCGATGCCATAATTCGTAAAATTTTCAACTTTATCACACAGTCACACTTAAAAAATTAATTTTGTACTTCGTTGCATTTTTTTCGGTATTTCTTTATTATATTACTTTTTCTTTAACAAAATCTAGTCAATACAAAATAAGTTACAATAGTATTACTAATGATGTTTGTAATCGACTATTTACAAATAAAGTTTAAATCAAAATATATAGCATAATAACACGAATATTGCAAAGTTATAAATGAGTTCCATTTCATATGGCTAGTATCACATAATAAATTATATCACTCATTGACTGGTCACATGTTTGATTAGAACATACATATTCCACATACATCACATAGTTGATATACTTAATATATATATATATATATATATATATATATATATATATATATATATATATATATATATTCAACATAGGCCCTACACTAGATCTGAACATAAATACCCACACGATGAATCTATATATTCAATGCATTTAGTTAATTGGTACATACTTTTACACATAATACATCTGTATATAAATATTTCAGGTACATTATAGATCCTGTATCACAGACTTATATACATTATATGTATATATAGGTCTGTGATCTGTACATAAATGTCCACATAAAAAAATCTATATATAGTTATTTCAGACATATAATAAATCTATACGATATTCATTTCAAATAGGCCTACTGATACATTAAAAAAAAAATAGAATATGCATCCTCTGTTTGGGAAACTGGAACAGACACAAAATAGAGGAATGAGATTCATAACAAACGAATATTCACATTTGACTAGAGCTAACCTGAGTTAGCCAGGAAAACCAATGACTTGGCAGAACTTAAGTCATTGGTCAACATACACGGCAAGATGCATAACACGTAGGGTGTAATCATCTTCTTTTCGTAATTAACGTCTGTATTTTATAAGATAAGATACAGAGATTTACCTTACAAGAAAGTTTTAAAGCTAATAGACAAAAACGACAATCAACAGTTTAAAAATATAATTTTTGCATTCAACACTTTTCATTCTATTGATTCAATTAAATAATTCTGTTCATTGGTAAACACCGTATTTATATACGCAATAATAAAGGTAAAAGAAATTCACAATACTACTGACACAAATTCATATACCAGTATTGAGCTGGCTTCGAATTGATCTCAGACAAACAATATGCTTCTTTTTAAGAAGAACACTAAGATCTATCTGTTTCAAACTTTTTTTTAGATTTGTTTGTCCTTTTAGTTGACGTGATTATGTTTGTAATGTTATCGCAGCCTACATCATGTTTGTTAGAAGTAGGCCTACTCTATAAATAAAATCATTATTATTACTATGAAGCCCATTTGATTAAACAACGAGATTATAACATTACAAAGTACAACAAGCATGTGTTGTATAAAATAGTAATAAGTGTATTCATTACTTGGAAGATAATAAAACATGTCAATGCATCCTGTATAAATAAAATAACTGAAGATAGCTTTATGCTACATGACGTGAACAATACATTTGACCCCATGTTAAAAAAACATATAAAAATGTGAGAGATATATAAAAGTACTGACTGAAAACATTGTCTCCATTTAGTAGAAGAGTGGATCATACTCCTCTCTATTGTAACAGTTTTTTTACTACAAGTGTTTGAAATAGCTTGTTCACACTCTAAACTTCTAATATTACCAAGTTGGTAGTTCACTGATGATCCTTGGTGATCAAGAAGTAACAGAATAGCATCAGATTCCCCATTAGTGGATTGGGAAAAGTGGAACCAGTGTTTGTTTGGCGTAAATCTGCACTGTTGGCAATCCCTTTCACTGAATTGACATTGTGGACACAGTTCATTGACGCTGAATTTCTCCTGGCACTTAGAATCGTAAAACCGTGGACACGGCTGGGTGGTGCAGATCCGTTCTATACACAAATTGCTTTGAATATCCAAGGGTTCATTGCAGCTGTTATAATGTTTAACTACTTTGTGACAGAGGCTGCATTGATAAGGCGGATCTTGGCAGCAACTGGGCTGCTTTGTTTCATGATGTAGCGAAATGTCAATGACAGTCATCTCTGCATCGTTGCCTTTAAGTGACATTTCAAGCTAATCTCCTTATTGTGCCTTCTATCTCAGATTACAGAATCAGTAAAACTTCCATAGTATTGCAATCTTGATAATATCAATAAAACGATGAACGAGTTTATTGATGATATTACTGCTGAATCAAATCAACCTGAAAAAAGAAATGTCACATAAGTGAACTTAGAGGAATATTTTTTTCATGTTGAAAAATAGATTTGTTTAAATAAAACATTTAGTCAGTTAGAGAGCTAGATAAATGTGTGGATGACGGATAGATAAGTGGATGGATAGATGAAAGGATGGATGGATAGATGGGTGGAAGGATAGATGGGTGGATGGACAAATGGACCTACAGACAAACAGACAGAATAGATAGATAGATAGATAGATAGATAGATAGATAGATAGATAGATAGATAGATAGATAGATAGATAGATAGATAGATAGATAGATAGATAGATAGATAGATAGATATTTGTTGGTAGGTAGGTAGGTAGGTAGATAGATAGATAGATAGATAGATAGATAGATAGATAGATAGATAGATAGATAGATAGATAGATAGATAGATAGATAGATAGATAGAGATAGATAGATAGATAGATAGATAGATAGATAGATAGATAGATAGATAGATAGATAGATAGATAGATAGATAGATAGATAGATAGATAGATAGATAGATAGATAGATAGATAGATAGATAGATAGATAGATATTTGTTGGTAGGTAGATAGGTAGATAGATAGATAGATATTTGTTGGTAGGTAGGTTGGTAGATGGTTATATAGTGTCCTAATATCTTTCAATGTATTCTGACAGTTTGCTTTGTTAGAACAAGCTCCTTATCTCTTATATTAAAACAACAGAGTAAGAACCGCAACTCCCTTTCAGCATTTAGTTTTAAAAAAAGGAATTTTTTTTTAATTCGACAATAAATAAATAGCGTCTGTGATTAATTCATTGAACAAAACAATAAAAAACTAGCTTCTTACCTTTATTTGTAAAATTTGACACCAACAACTGCATCTTTATGTAAACATTCTCCTAATAAATACAGATTAACAACTGCATCTTTATGTAAACATTCTCCTAATAAATACAGATTGATTGCATGGTTTGTATATAGGTAAAACTGCAAAGACTGGCTCAATCCAGTGATCAGTAGCTTTTTTTTTTGTTATCTTTCACATGGTTCTATAGGCTACGTATTGTTTGTCTACACTGAACAAAAAAAAAGGATTTTCCCAATTCTGACGTCTTTTGACTAGCTATTCTTACATTATTGTGACCATGACCCAACCGCATAGGTTCCCAGAAATAAAAGGCTAATGCGTAATAAATTGCGTAAACCTATGAAGGCGATTTCATTTCAAATTATTTATAATTAGAAATTATTAAGTAAACCTATTCAATCTAAAAATCCATTGTCATGCCGTATGCAGTTGCGACATATAAGAAAGATAGTCTACATATAAGTAACAAAATCATTTATTTTATAGTAGGCCTATAAATGAATAGCTTGTCACAAAGTCAATGACAGTGAGAGCCACTGCTCACGGAGATCCACACTTCACAAAAGTTACGTTAATGTTATTTTTAGACAGGGAATTTCTACATGACAACATTAAGCTCAGGAATGTGAAGAATCCACTATAAGCTATGTGTGTTAAACGCAAGTTAATAACGTGATTTGGGTCGATGGGCTTACAATCTGGCAAGTGACAAGTCAATGGGACAGAATGATAGTAAAACTGAAACTAATTTTCTCTGCCTTTTTTTTTTACTTAGAAAAACAATGTAAATTAAAAATCTTATAACTTATAATATACAGACGTTCCTTCTAAGAAGATAATTACGACTTTTGCATATGCATTTTAAATGTAGGCCTATTCGTGCATGTTAATTAATAACTTAAACTCTGCTAAGTCGTTTAATCCTGGCTAGATCTGAACGCCATGAGCATTAATATACAAAAGCAAATGTATTTAATGCATTTACATGTATTGAATTTAATGACACACAACTTATACTAAGCTTTTATTTTAATATTTTATATTCAACATCATTGTTACATGTAGCAATTATACATAAAACACTGAACCATAATCTTCAAATACAAAAACAAAATTTAATAAGAATACTAAGAAAGACACAAAGATAAAAGCACATTCCTCGTTCCATATGTTGGGATAAATTTGTACAAATGCTCCTTCTTCCCTAGGGCTATTAAAGCATGGAATGGGCTGCCTGAGCCAGCCAGGAAAACCAATGACTGGCAGAATTTAAGTCATTGGTTAATATGCATGACTAGATGCATGGCGCGTAGGACGTAATCATCTTCTTTTTTTGAAGAAACGTCTGTATTTTATTTTTATAAGATAAGATGTGCAGATGGGAACGATTCACTGGAAATCTTTCGAAATTGCAAAATATACGAAAAACTCGTTGAAAATACGGAAATATATAGACAAAAATTGTCATTTTGAGGTGTCATTCAATATTGAAAAAGCCAATCCTATGCGCGATAAATAAAAACGGCATTATGCATTAGCCGTAATTGTGTAATCTGGTAAAAGAAGCTTTTCGCGCCTCAAACTAATGAAGAATTACTTGAGGTCAACAATTCTCAAAATAGATTGAAACTTTTGGTAATTCTGGCTATTGAGCGTGATCTATGTAGGAAACAGTATTATTATGATATACTGTATGACTTCGCTACACGCAAGGCTCGTAAAGTAATTCTGTACGTTGTAAAAAAATGAATAAAATGCATAGACGAATATATTTTCTAATACAAACTCTTAAATTTCACTTATTGTCCGCTTCCCTTCCCATACTTGGCCCCGCGATATCTGTTTCGCATAGGGCCCCACAATTGTTAAATCCGGCCCTGCTATTTAGTGACGGGTGAATATACATAGTAGATTATTTGTTCTCTTTCCATGACTTCTTGGTCACAATGGTTAAGTCCGGCGCTGCTATTTAGTGTTTGTAAAATGTTTTACATGTTTCGGGTGTTCCTTCAGAGTTGAAGATAATTTACTTCCTAGTCCAAACCTCCCACAGGACAAAGGGTGATGGGAGCGGGCAGGCTTTGAACCCGGGACTATCGATAAATCCAAACGACATTCCAGCGCGCAAACCGCACGACCAAGCAGCCATTCGTAGTGACGGGTGAATAGGCTACTACTTTTTCTCCCCCCCCCCCTCTTGTTTTTTCGTGGGGTAACTCTATCCGCAGAGATAAAAGAGTGACCTTTCCTTTACTACTTCTCGTCCAAACTCTTGTGCCATGAAGAGAATCATATATATATATATATATATATATATATATAGAGAGAGAGAGAGAGAGAGAGAGAGATGGATAGATAGATAGACAGATAGAGAGATAGATAGATAGATAGATAGATAGATAGATAGATAGATAGATAGATAGATAGATAGATAGATAGATAGATAGATAGATAGAGGATAACTCCAACAGGTAGGCCTATACCTGACATAATTGGGAAAGTAAAGGCGGTTGGTCGTTGCAATGTGCTGGCCACATGACACCTTTGTTAACCGTCGACCAAAGAAACAGATAGACTTTACATCATCTGTCCCATAGATTACAAGGTCTGAAAGGAGTACTTTACCCTTTTTTTTACCTTGTTTTCTAGAAGTGTGTTTTTTTTTTGTGTACACTGACGGGTTAAATTGTTTTATTTCGGGACAGTTGATCTTTGTAGTTGGCAAAAAATGCACTGACATACACAGGTCATTCACTTTAGATAAAAACGTTAAAAATAGGCCGATATATCGGTCATAAACCATGCAAAGATAACTCTTAGAGAAATTGTTTTGTGAGATAAAGTCTAGTAAATATTTGATCGTGGGAGTTGACATTCCCATTGGCATTGTAACACTAAAGACAAGTTTGAAGATCTGAATGGAACGAGAAAAGTAAGTAGATTCTTGATCCTTGACTCTATAGCCTACGCCTACAAATCAAGGATTAGATCTATCTAGTGAAATCTAGATCTAGAATAGTTGACTTAGTTACTTTCGTTCTCTCTTTACTACTCTAAGTCTAACTCTTACTTTAGACTTTAGTTACTTTTAGTTTTACAACCCAAGCTTAAACTTAAACTGGCTTAAAGTTAAACTACTAAATTATAGTCTTATTTTATAATTATTCTAAAAAGTTTTAGTCTTAAAGTTAATCATACTTAATTGTATTACTAAAGTTTAAACTTAATCAATGTTGCTTGACTTGTAAGTTGTTGGAATGTAGACCTAGTTTTAGAGCCTTCTTTAAATTACATCTATGATCTTATATAGTAGCTTCTTATATTAGGCACAGGTCATCGAATTCTCCTTTAAGAAACACGTCGCTTTTTTTGTTTATAATTAATTTGTTTTTATGTTTGGAGCTAAAAACGACGTTTCGGGACAGTGCATGTCCAATTTTAGATAAGTTCCTGTATTTTTGTTCCGCTTTTCCAAAGCAGATGGCTGTTTTTTAGATTCTCGGTAACCAAGTATGTAAAGCTATTGTTTTAACCTCCCCTGGCAATTCATACCCATATAAGGGATGAAGGCTATATTATGAGCCTGTTTGATCGTAGGCTGGTGGATCTATCAAAATAAGCTTCCAAACATCTTTAGAAAGACATTCTAATCACATTCATACTGTTAGCTGTTAAATAAAATTAAAAAAGTAGGTGTTTCAATGAATAATAATGAATTAAACACATTCTCCTATAGTGCACAAAGCAAAATCGTAATAAGAAATATTATTGGGATTAATAAATCTATGATTTTTTCAATAAATAAATGTGACCTAGATCGAGATATCTAGAATATATAATTTATGAATGAAAGAAAAAGTGCGGGCTGCTAATTTGAAGCCAGAGACCATGCCCACTGCAGGTGATCACGCCAGGGGAGCGCTGGTGGTGAGGAGAGGTATACACTAAGCGTGTAGTGTCACAACCTATCATACAGGCAGTGGAGGGAAGGGGGAGAGAGTCATGAAAAGAATTATAAGCATCTATGGGAGGGAGGGGATGTAACAAAACAAACATCCAAATTATGAAAAGAAGAGGGTCCTTGGATGGGTATTAAAAGAAAGAGACAGAGAATACATGTAGCCTAGTTGAAAATATCATGTTTGTTAAATTATAATAATTAATTTATAGATCTATAATTATATAGTCTATTTATTTCTGTTTCTACACATAGATTATATAGGTAGGCATATATATTTATATATCTATATATAGAGAGAGGCAATATACTATAAATACATATTGCATAAGTGAATCTACTTCTTTTAATACAATCTAAATAATTTTTAATTAACCCAGATATAATTTATTAGCAATAACATAGTGGTGTTTCTTAACGGTGCTCGATGTGTGCTAAAGGAGAAAGCACAAAAACTGCGTTTATTATAGGAGCATGAAGTGACCTGATTTATTTTAAAATAAAATCTTGACTATGAGTGGTAATTCAAAGAAACACAGCTATTTTTATAGTCCTTTAGTTGCAGAATAAGAATCTGCTTTCAGTTTTTTTGTAAGTTAAACCGTCACCAAATAAAAAAAATAAAATAAAAATTTGACCTAGTTCCCGAATACGGTGTGCCTAATATAAGAATCTACTATAGATCTAGACTATAGATCCTAAGATACTAGTAAAAAGTATTGAGTCTACGCAGTCTAGTGTAGGACCTTCTCTCTGTTCTGTGTCACTCGGTGCGTAGCCATACTAATAATATAATATATAGCATTATAATTACAGCATAATACATTACTGGATCTAAATGAGATCTATCCTAGGGCGACTAGGCTATCTATGGATATTAATCTAGAACTAACTAGATCTAGATCTAATTCTAGGGTAGAATCTAGAATACTAGTATTTAGTAGTATGACTGGGAATGACAGCACCAGCGACATGACATTAGCCTGGGATCATTGATACAACTGAAATACAGAGACAGTCTTGCTTAGACAAGTTGTTTTGTCAAGTTTTATTATATATATATATATTTATCAAGTCCAATAATTAATATATATATATTATATTTTGGATGCTTAGGAAATAAAGATTAATTTGGAAATATCAGAGCCTTGAGCATATATATATTATAATGTGTTTCGGGTTACAAGGTGAAGAAAATAGCCCACAAAAAATCCATCTTCAGTAAGAGGAAATCTTATCTTATAAATAAGAGAACGAGAACCTAATTACGTCCTTTGTATGTGTCAATGTAGTTGTATATTATGTTAATCTTTGACTTACACTCTGCTACGAAGCTGGTTTTCCTTGCAGATTTATGACATGCTGTAATAGCACTAAGGAAGATACAGTGGTTGATTCATCTTTTAAAAACTTATTTTATTACATAACGTCAATACTGGATCTAAATATATTTATCTAAATATACTTTTTTTTCCATTTTCCTTCCTATTGCAAGACTCCTGCAACAGATGTAGTCAGCATTGTTGATGAAAAGATGAAATGTTTTAGTACACATGAAGTACTTTTTGTAGCTTTGTCTATACTAAGTCTACCTGGATATTTGTTTGGTCAAGGTGAGAACCTTAATTTTGTTATCTTATTATTATTTTCTTCCTATTCTAGTTGGGCTAGTCATGAAAGGACTGCAGTCAACATTAACATTCACTATTTAAATCTAGTTAGAGATACAAATTGTTCGCTTTGGGTGTTCAAACTTAATTAATATGTGAAGAAATGTTCATGTTTTTTTTTCTGGCCACACTAGTCTTGCATATTCATTGTTTTTTTTTTTTAACTACTTATGAACTCTTTCTGCTGGGCAAAGTAATGATTTGTAAAAGTACATACCTACTCATTTGTCTTCTTTTCCTGATATCTGTTACCCCGCAGTTTTTCTAACATCTCCTCTTGAATTCTTCTTTCATGTTTGGCATTCAGCATCCATCTTTCACACCCTTGTACAGAAACCACTTGCAAATAAAAGTATTATTTTTTTCAGAACCTGATTCAATAGTACTGAATGGACTTTAAATAATGATTAGTTTAGCACATCATTCTGTTATTATATTTTAATGCGCTTGTGTAAATATTCTTAGCTGAAGATTGAGAAGTTTCACTTCTCTGCCTGTTATCGCAATTAAGCCTGATTAAATTTTCAGGCTCCATCAGAATTTGAAGATGGGCTGAGAAATTGATCTGCCAAGAATTTATTTTAAGCACTTGGCCATCTGACTGCCACTTATTGGTTGTTTTTTGTTTAATCTATTTTCAGATAAAGTGGAAGATAAAGTTCTCTTATATCAATACAATCAATCTGATAGTGTGACCAGCTGCCAGATTGGTTTGATTTATCAAAGTGACAAACTGGTTGTTCAAGGACTGGCCAATTTCAGTGGAGAAAATGATTTGTTGTCCTCCATTAGTCTTGAGATCTTGAAACAGAATGTTTCCAAATTTGAACCAGTGAGTTTAGTCAATTATTCCTTCACTGTAGTAATTTTCGTTAGTACTGGAAGGGTGATAGTCATTATGTCATATGGCTAAGCAGATCTAAATAAACTTTTGAATAGGAATCAATTATTTAAGTTAACAATATCTGATAAGTTGAAACCTTCCCCCCCAAAAAAAATGAATAAGCTAGCTATGTCATTCTTTAAATTGTATTATCACTCATGAAAGATTTGAAGATTATTATTTATGACCTTATGGACATGTGCCAAAAATTGGGCAATGTTTTTTAACATCATTGTTACTAAGTTGTACTAACCTAATTGATAAGTGAAACTATTTACCTTCCCTTTTCACTTTAAATATGTTATTTAGTGGTTACAAAATTCTTGAAATTGCAGATTTTCTTCCAGACTGATGTGAAAACAGTCATTTAAAGCTTGAAGTACTCCAAACTCAGGACAGCTGTTGTAAACCTTTATGAAATAGTGAGGAAACTGTTCACCAATGAACCTCAGCACACTTTGAAATAGAAAGAAACGAAAAAGTTGACATACTGGCAAATTAAGGGAGAATGAGTTAGAGCAATTGAAAACACTTCTTTATCCAAAAGAAATGAAGAAATAATAGTGAATTTAAAGAAAAACGATGCCTTTTACAGGCTATCTCGACAAGAGCAATGTATATTTTTTTGCCCCAGAACTGCACCCAACAAAAAGAAACAACACATGTTCCAAAATCTGAAAATTGGGAATAGTAAACATTTGCCCTTGTGGAGTGTCACCAGAGAATGCCAACCATAACCTTCAAAGCTGCATACTCTATTGAGAGGCCAGAATAAGACACTAGCCCCTAAAACTCTTATAGAAAAAATAGGGAAAGCTGCCTGATCTGGTAATTACTGCACAATTCATCTCAAATTTTGGACTAGTCATTTGAACTCTTCTACTTAATGAGAATGCAGAAGAAGTGCCTAGCTTAATGTAGAAAAGAACTTTAATCCAATTCTAGAAGCTATTTAAAGTGGCTTCTATACAAAACAATGATCAAAGTTAACCTTATTACATACTGAATACAAATGAAGTGGGCAACAAATAATTATAAAAAATATGTATGTTGATAACATTACATTTTTGTTTTCTTGCAACTGCATTTATAATACCGGTATTCTAAAATTATTATTTTTTTATTTTGCTTTTTTTTTTTTCAGCTTTGTTTTGTTTACCCTAATAAAGGATGCAATGGCTTTGATGGGTTGTCCTGTTACTGTCAAAATACAACACAGGCTGATGTGTTTCATTTCTTTGTGAACCAGACAGCCATCACAGCCCACAGCCATGCTAAACTGAGAGCTTTTTTAAGCTACACAAATGGCAGTAGAATTTCTAGTAATGAGATCCATCTCCCTGGGATCTATGGTAAGCACTCTTACTTAAATCTGTTTAGTATTATTACAGTAAAGGTAGGCGCAGTGGCTGAGTGGTAAAGCACTTGGCTTCAAACTAGGGATCCAGTAATAACATCATTTGTATATATGGACAAAATAAATAGACCCCTTTTGCAGCATTAGTATCATATTACTCAAGTCTTAAAATGTTTTTGTTTTTTTATTATTATTTTTTTTTTTATTTTGATAGTGCATCTTTCATCCTTAGTGCACTATGGTCCATTTTCTTTTGTGGACTCCTGGGTGGAGAGATTTTCCTTGCCGCCTTTAGGTGCTTAGCATACAACTCAACTTGAGTCAGATTCTCCTTTCATATTCTGCAAAGCAATACACATCAATGTCTCACATCAAGAAATTAATTTCAGTAATTAAATAAAGATAAATATTGACTCATTCTGGTGTCAGAAAATCATAAAGCAATCTGAGAAGCATTGAAGAAATGTTTTTTGTCAGATTTCGCCAGGCCACGGTCATTCAACTGAATTTTTTTCTCTTTTAGATCCACTGGAGAGTACTAAGACAAGGATTAGTGTAAATGGAGAAAAAGTTGAGTCAGGTCCAGGGGAGTGCACTGTGGTTATCTACAGGTCACAACTGAGTGCTGATTATTGGTGCCATAGTCCATATTCACCTTGCTGGTTGGAAGTGTCCTTGAATGGCTCTGTGCAGACCCCACAGCAGAACACAAGCCACGTCCACTTTGAGGCTGGGCATTATGTGCAGAACTACTCACTGGTCATATTCAAGCAGTCGGCTTGCCGCCTTGGAGAACATGAGAAGGTGATTCAGTGCTTTGTTTTAAAAGGTAATAATAGAAATTTCAGTTACATTTACGTTTAGTTATATTAAAACTGCATTTATTATAAGCTAGGCCTGCATTTATGAATCTTGTATCTGAGCTTCAACATGTTTAAATCTACTTCACAGTGTCATATTGCATTAAATTATCTTCTTTGATTAATTGAAGTCTAGTAACATAAGATTCATACATCACATGTAAAGACCCATCTATTTAAAATACCACTCATGCTTCATATTAATAAAGTCTACAACTTAAGACTCATCACCATAGACTATCTGGTAGAGCTTTGGTTTGGGTGTATAAAAAAAAACAATGCTTATATATTTTCTTTGTTGTTGTTTTTTTTTGTCGTTTGGTTTCCATGAAAGATTTGGCAAACAAAGTGTATTTTATTAATATACAAAGTAAATTATTTGTAACTGTTGGCTTGTACCTTTGCAAATACAATCAAATTAGCTACACACTTATTAGGTTTTCATGTTTTGCAAAGTTTAAGGGAATATGATTTTAATGTTTCTAAAATTTGATTGGAGGATGTATATTAATTTTTGTCTATGATAAGAATGAGCCCAATATATTTATAAATTGTTTTCATTAAGTGGTTTTTATTTTGAGTAAAGTTCCACCCATTAACAAACACGATTAATAAGCCTTCTCTAAGTAGGGTCTCTTGACAATGTGATGTCAAGTGGTTTTTTCCTGTTGGTGAATTTTTGTTTTTTTCTAGGTTGGGGAAACCCTCCATATTTATAGTTGAGAAAATAAATTAAGTGTTGTAATATAAAATTTAGAGTGCAATACAAAAATAATTTTCCACACTAATACATGTATGGGAAAAGATATTCACAGATATCACTGCCACGCTTATGTTGAATACTCTCCCTTGAAACTTCTCTAGGCTAATATGATTATTTTGTACTGTAGAAGCTTTAACTTTATTTACCACATTCTGGTGGAATCAACGTTGGTATCATCAGTTAGGAGAGTAAGAGTTAAATATCTGTACTAAGCTTTTAAAACGTTTCTCCATTCAGAACTTTTGGTCTATAGAGCATATGATGTTAAGGTCATCTATTTCTATGGTCAACGGTTAACAAGGGTGTCATGTGGCCAGCACAATCACTTAATTTCCCAAACTAATGTCAGGTATCCATTAGAGTTGGGTGGACTCAGGCCAGGTATTGGTGTTTGTAGTTTGATCAGAAAGCCATTTTCTAAAATTAATAGTTTTGTGTTTTCTTACAACTATTTTAGAAGTCAAAGGATGTTGATGTAACTGTTCCATTTCAGATACTCCAATAGTCACAACACCAGGTTCAGGGTTTAAATCCTATTATAAATTAGACAACATTGCACACAGTAAGAGTTAAAGTATCTTGACATTAATTTCAAATGGTAATGCCCACATTTGAAAGTTTGGAATTCTGTTCATTCTGAGATCATACTTGACACATCCAATATGAACATTGCCTTGACCTGTCCTCTAAAACTGTTGTTTTATAATTCTGTCATTGACTGGAGGAGGTGAAAACTCTTTTACTAACTGTTTGGTTTTAACATCTAAACTTTTTTATCTATAGGCATATAGCTATGTTCTACAAAGTGTGTATAAATGAATTACCAGTACTGTACATCCCAGTTTATTTCAAGTTTAACTGAAAGTTTTTTTGTTTTTTTTTTCATTGAAAGAAACATTGAAATCTTTTGCTGAGGAGATTTGAAAGAAGGAGACGAGGTCTTTAAAATCTGAAGCACTATTTAAATTCTTCTTCTTATAGACTGCATGGCTTACTTCTATGAGAAGATAATTACGTCCTATGCATTTTATGTGTCTATTTATGCATCTTAATCAGGCTGATTCAGGCAACCCATTTCATTCTCTAATGGCACTAATTTGCACTAAAAAAAGTTAACGATTAATGATTTTTATTGTTGAATTTTTACACTTATTTTTTTTTTTTTTTTTCAGAAATTGACCATGACAGCTCAAAACATTTGATCTATGTTGGATATTTTTTTGCTGTATTTATTCCATTGACCCTTGTTATTGTTCTGTGTTGTGTGGCCATCAGGTAAATAGTTGATACTAAAAAAAATAGTTTATAACCTCTAGTTGATACTAAAAGTGAAATTTGTATTACAAAAATGAAGTGAGAGTTTCTCAACATTTGGTGGTGAGCTCATACCTTTTTACATGTGATCAACTGATTTTAATCAGGCCGCTCTGTCATAGTATATTTCTTTTTAGTTCACTTAAATATCTCTGATGCCAAACGTCTTATCAAGTATTAGATCGTTGTTTTAATGTTTTTATAAAAAAGTTTGTTTGTACTGTCTGTGTTTTCTTTCGACTGTATAACAGAAATCTCTCTTTTGATGTATAAAGTGTTTCTTTTCGCATTAGTAGATTTTAGAGCGCTAGTACTCAATCATATAACTATCCATATAACTACTAATACAAATCCAAATAACTGTATTGGTGTAACTTTCAAAAGAAAATATTTCCTGAATTTTAAATATTTTTTATTGACATAATTTTGTTGCACATTTTACATAAGAAAAATTTGTGGTTTGAAAAATTGAATTTCTAGGAATTGAAAACCCTACAGCTTCTAAGATGATTTTTTTTTCCTTCTTTGTAAGACCTCAAAGAAGAGCTTATTCTGTTTCCTTACCCCTACAACTTTTTACTATCTACTTATTGAGAATTGGTCTCTCTGTTAGTTTATATTTATACATACTAATTAACCCTTTGAAACCTCAGTTCCAGCCCTTACTTTCATATTCCCCTAGGCTCATGAAGAAAAATTACACTTACACAAGCACAATAACAAATTACTGGTATTCAGACTTTTAGAGAAATATATTAGTATCTTTATCTCCAAAATTCTTTCTTGGTATGCCAGTCTTCCCAGCATGTAGACCCCTCATTCCTTCTATGAATCAGGTGCTGGTACAGTTGTAGATCTAGTGTCTTCATTACCGATTTCCTCTAGATCTAGATGATTGTCAAGTCAATCTCCATTTCACTATCATTGTAAACATTTGCTAGATCTAGTTCATTTCTTAGAATCATTTAAGATATAGTTCACTGCTTCATGCAAAGCTAATGTTTTGTTGTCGTTTTTTTTTTTTGTATTACAATCACCTGAATCAATAGAGTGTCTTTTCATTTTGTAAATCAATTTTCCATTTTAAAAAGTACAAAACTCATGGCACCGCTATTACTGTCATTCACCATAAGTCAAATAGTCCTTTGTGACATGTTTTTTTTTTCTTTAAATTTTTAATTACGGACTGTGGGTTTAAGGTAAAGTGTGCAAAACCGGTTCAAAAGGTCAACATGAAATGAAATGGTGCAAAACATAATGTTTATAGCTAATAGTAAAAATTATTTATTTTTTTCTGCGAACTAATGTTTCAAAAAGAAGTAGTCAAACTTGTAGAAAATATTTTTTTGTTAACAACATCAGAAGACCTCAAATAGCTTAACTCTTTCTCTCCTAACTGACGATACCAACGTTGATTCCACAAGAATGTGGTAAATAATTACAGAGAGAAAGAGTTAAGGCTTTACTTATGACACAAAATTGAGTACAAACTTCTATTGTTTGCTATTGATAATGTTAATGCAATGTAAATTGATTGCTTTAATAAGGAAAGAGAAAACAATTGATTACTATGCAAGAGAATCATTAGGTGCCATAACTCTTTCATTGTAAAAATATGATTTTTAATTTATTAATGACATTTCTTTCTTTTTTTTTATAGAGTTCAGTGCTGGAGACGCAACGCCTGTTTGGTTTCATGTTTTGCAAAATTCTTTCATCAGGACATAAGACCTAAAAGTGTTCAGGTGAGAGGTCAAACTAATCTTCTTCAGTTCAAATTGGCTATTTGGGTGATTTGTGATTAAGTATCAGTAATAGAGATGTGATTAAGTATCAGTAATAGAGATAAGATTAAGTATCAGTGATTCTTCTTCTTCTAGCCAGCTTTATTGCTGCTGAGCTGTGAGCTCTTTTGCAGACTGTGCCAAGGAAAAAAGTGTGCTGTTTTCTTCAGTTGTTCAGCACTGCCGTACAGGGTGTTGATTATGTTGGGCTGTAGTGGAAGTAGGGTCTGCCTAAGGTGGGTTAGGGAGGGGCATTCAAAGAGGATATGGTTTACGGTTTCAAAGGGGTGGGCGCAGTGTCTGCAAAGGGGGAGTTGTGTGGAGTTTATTTTGTTCAGATGGTAATTTAATAGAGGTGTGTGTCCTGTTCTTAGTTGGAAAATTGTAGATTGTTCTTTGCAAACTAGACACAAACCAACTCACACTTCATTTGTGAATTGGAGATAATGAATTCACCAATACTAATTGTCAGTATTGTCTTCAAGGTTGAAGATTAAGGAGGAGTGCAGTATTTCACCTGGCTATGCATTTCTACATTTTTTTTGCCACATCCAGCAAAGAATCAACCATTGACATAAGCAGCAGTCAGTTTAAGTTATCTATCTTCTCGACATCTACCCATGTCCTTAGCAGGAGATTTCCTTTTCCAGTAGCTTTCTTTTTGTCTCAAATATGTACCGGTATCCCGTAATCTTAGTAAAGTGATCTCCAGCTGTCTTGATCGGAAGACACATGCAAGATGCTTTCTTCTATGTCAGTTAAAACAAGCTAGCATTTGAGCTGGTCTTCACAGCCTTTTCAGAAAGCACCTCTGTTACTCAACACATCAAAAAAAAGATTTATGATCATCCTCCATAGGTAAACTATAATAAACTTCTCTAAACCTTCCAAACTGGCACTCACACATACATCAATATTTATAGTGTGGTCTCACATCATATTTCCATGATGTAGTGCTTACACCTTTAGTGAAAGCATACAAGAAGCTTAGTTGCTTTCTGTATAGTACCTAGGTCTTAGATCCATACAACAAGGTTATGAGAACCACTGCATAATAGATGCTGATTTTGTTAGGAAGTCATTACAATTTATTCCGCCACTTTCTTGCCTGAAGGAATCATTATTTTCAAAAAGAATATAGTTTTTGAGATAAGACCCTTTAAGCATTGTTTTAAAAATGGTTTAGACACATGCACATGATTGTTTAATTTTAAAAAAATGAAAGAGCATTCTTTCATAAAAGCATAATTAGCCACTGTAACTAATTATAAACAGGTACATGCCTAATTAATCCCAGCCGTTTATTTCAATTCTATCACTGAAAAACAACCAAAAAAAGCAAAGAATTCTGATCCAACTTACTGACGAACTAGCCCTAAAACACCACCTACCCAATAACAGAGAAAAAAATTACCAGGTTTTCAAACATTACACCCGGACTAAACTACAAACAACCAACCATCAAAACACATTTACTAAATAACACCTTAACAAAAGAATCAAACCCACTGGAGCTCAAAGTAGGCACGCTTGAAACAATTGAAAGCTATCAAAAAACAGCTATCCATATTTATACAGACAGATCGGCTTTCAAAGCTACCATCAATGCTGGTCTTGGTACCTTCCTGGTCTTCCCTAAAAATAAACACTTTGAGATAAGCGTACCCTGTGGTGATTACTGCTCAAACTTCCAAGCCGAAATTGAGGCAATTACCATAGCACTCCAGACAGTGGAAAACAAATTATATGAAGGAGTGCAATCACCATCAGATATTGTTGTCTTTACAGACTCCCAATCTACTCTGCAAGCACTTAACAGCAGCACCTCAAACAGCCCAAGAGAGTTGACAACACTCATTGTGACAATCCACCAGATGATATCAAAATTAAATATCAATATTACACTACAGTGGATCCCTGGACACATTGGCATCATGGGAAATGAAAAGGCAGATAAGCTATCAAAGGCAGGTTCATCTATGGAACAACCAGATAGACCTGTTAACTACCTCACCCTAAGGTCAATGTTAGTCAACAATCACAAAGAGGAGTGGCTCAACCAATGGGCATCAGGAAACACAGGCAGAGCCATGTACAGAGAAATGACTACGCCTAACAAACTGGACAGTATTAACTTCCTCCCCTGCAAAGAAAAATCTACAATCTTCCAACTAAGAACAGGACACACACCACTATTAAATACAAAATAAACTCCACACAACTCCCCCTTTGCAGACACTGCGCCCACCCCTTTGAAACCGTAAACCATATCCTCTTATCAAAAAACTGATGTCAATGGTTGTTTCTTTGCTGGATGTGGCAAAAAATGTAGAACTGCCTAGCCAGGTGAAATACTGCACTCCTCCTTAATCTTCAGCCTTGAAGACAATACTGACAATTAGTTTTATGTGAATTCAATATCAACAATTTGCAAATGAGGTGTGAGTTGGTTTGTGTCTAGTTTAGGAAAATCCACTTTATAGTCAAATGACACATTTTTTAAGTTTATTGTTATCAGTAGCATTGCATTTGAAATCTTTTTAATACTCAAGGCTATTTACTTTAGTATAACTATATAAATTTTATATTAGCAGTTAGTTTTCAGTACTTAAGAAGTGTTTGCTGCTATTTAAGTGTTTGCTGCTATTTAAGTGTTTGCTGCTATTTGAACTTGTTGAAACAAGCAAACAAAAATTTATTACTAGATTTTAATCAATAAGATTTCATATTTTTTACCTGATTATTTACTTTATCTTCCATTTTCTACACACATATGCTCTCTTAGGGTCAAAAGTTTTGGGCTGAAACTACACCATTCGAACTGAATGATGGCAGTGATGAGTTTTAAATAGACACTTCAATGCCAACACTTACACAGTAAAATCAAAAAGTGAAAGTACTGTCTTCAACTTGTGGATGATAAAACAGAAAAGCTTCACTCAACTCAAGATGGATTAAATAAAGTTCTGGATGAAATGATGGGATTGGACAAGAGGAAAGTATTATTGTTTCAACTCTTACTTTTAAAATATACTCAATCTAAAGCTTTTTGTTGTTTAAAGACACTATCTCCTTCTGCCCCATTTTCTAGTTTCGGGTAGATCGGTGCAATTAAAAAGAAACATTTTTTTTTAACCTATGCATTATTTGTTGTTTAACGTTTCTCTATTCTACATGAGATGCAATATATGTTTCTGGATATTGTGTATGTTGGAAATTTAAAACCTAGAAATATATTTTTAGCAGAATTATTTTTTGTTTGCAACCACAGTATTTTTATATAAGTTTTTGTAATTTATTGTCAATTATTTTGTGTGTTGTATAATTTTGTATGCTGTTTACACTTGAGCTTTAAAGAACTAGTCTTGTGGTGGTTTTGAAATGAAACTAAAAATGTTTTTATCACTTGCTGAACGGCTGGGCAAACTTATAATGTACCATGGTATATATTGTTTGTTTTCTGTTGGGGAAGTCATCAATTTTACAAATTACAAGTTTTAAAAATGTGTTGAGTAAGTCTCTGTTTTTTTTTTCTTCCCCTGTTCTGGATAGATTGGTATTTCTGATGGTTGACTTACTCCCTCATTTTAGGCCAGTTTGTTAGCAGTTTTAATTACCTTGATTTGTATGTGTGCTGGAGTCTATTGAAGAGCAGTTTCCTTGATATTATTTTGTAAGAAAACTTGTCAAGTTAAGGATTAATATTTTGTCTATTTTTTTTATTCACATTTTTTATGTCAGTTTTTATTTAGCTTTTTTTTTTTATGTTTTACTCTTCTCTCCTTTTTGTATTCCATTATTGCAGAACTCCTACTTTTTATAAATGTCTATAGAAGTTGTGTTACCTCATTTTCTTATTGGCTTTTTAAAAAATGTTTATATTGTGTTTTATGCAATTCTAGATCTATTCAGCATTTACCTCTAAGAGAAATGTTTAAGTTAGGTCACAGTCTTTTCTGATGCAATTTTGAAATCCATTGAATAAGTCTGTGAATTGGCCTTCAGTTTTAAATTTAAACAATTTATTGTACAAACTTTTGAAATGTTATTGGCCATCTTCAATGTTTTGATTCATTAACTTTTAACCGAAACAAAAATGTGCCCAAAAAATACAATTCGGTCCATTTCCCTTTCTTCTGCAAGCAACTGCTTGTTTTTATAGGTCTCTTTTATAAAGTTTTGCCTTCAAGTCTGAAGTTTGAGGCAGAGTGTAGAAATTCATGAAGCTATGGAGATCTAGTAATCTCTTATACTGAACCTAGTAAAACATACAGTATTTTTGTGTTCATGCCATAAGATTTTCAATGCATCAAGTGCAGCAAGACATATTTTATTGTGATTTTTTTTTTTCTTCAATACTAAATCTACCAACATTGTAAAGTTTTAACTTTTTTTTGTTTTTAATTGATTACCTCCCTTGTGAGCACTGCTGAATCAGTGTGTGTATTTGCACTCTCTGCTTGTGAATGTTTTTTTTTTACTGGGCCAAGTAATGATCATCTTTTTCTGTAGATACTTTAAGGACATTAAGTCACTGTAGGCCATTTAATTCTGATGTCACTTTAGGCCATTTAATTCTGATGTCACTTTAGGCCATTTAATTCTGATGTCACTTTAGCAGGCCACTTGTTTTGTTTGTTTTACATGAACAGTAAGGAGATAGATCAAAGAGCGCTTAGTTCAAGCTCAGTTAAAGTGTCCCCTTGAAATCTTCACTGTTTTCAGGACACTTGATGCTCAGTTGACCTGCTACGTTTGCACTAGTTCACATTCTAGCAAGCACAACGCCCACCTAACTTTCATCAACAAACATCACATAACCATTGAAGCTGGTTGGACTTGGGGATAATCAAAACAATAATGAAAATAAATTCAAAACTCAAAACCCCTCCAAACAAATATTGGCTATAGGATCCGAACTATTAACCACCAGACTGGGAAGGCAGATGTCTTACTACTCCACCACCATGTCCCCATCCCCTGTATTCTAACAAAAACAATGTTTCGGTGTTGTTGACTTTAATGAATACTGTTTATGACTAGTCATTAAAACCAAATGTTCCATTGTTGGCTTGACCTCTTTCTTTTGCCTTGATACAAATCTAATGTGCAATAATGTTTGTATGTTTCTTGTTTCATGGCAATTCTACAGCCATTTACATTTTCATGCAGAGCAACCAATTATGGTTTTGTTTTCTAATAAACTTTTATGCACAGCATTTTTTAAACTCATGATTTATACATTGAGACACGTCACTGCAATCATTTTTTTTTTTGTTTTGTTTTGGTGATGGCCCATGGAGTAATATAGATCTTGACAAAGTGGATTTCTTGAGATATGCAAAATATTGTGAGATAAGTAGATTTGTCGTATTAAAGTTAATTGTAATGTAGAATTTCTTATACCAGTGTGTTTGAACAATATTGTTAATTTGATTTTTTTTAAATACAGATTAATAAGGAGCTTTAATTCATTTCATTTTTAATTACTTATTTCCACACATCTATTCTTACAAAAGCGTTAATATTTTTTCTCTTTGTATCTTTGTTCCATTTCATAAATAGTTTTTCTTGTAATGATTTAGTACGTAAATCCAGTCTTGTACATGATGAATATTCTTTGCTAAATTGTTTTCTTCTGTCTGTTTTGAACTTTCTGATGACCAGAGATATCAAGGAATGTGGTTTAGTCTGATACTCTTGTCCCTGGTTAACAATGGGGTTAGGGACCAGAAATTCAACTGTTAAGCATGGTTAGTCATGGTTAGTGATCTTAGATTTGGGTTTGGTAGTAATTATTTTTTAATAGTAGAATATGTAGTAGCTTTTTTTTCTTTTGACACACATCACCTGTCTATGTCAATGGTTTTTCTGGGTTTCTTAGCAGAAGATTTTGTAGGAATTTTACTCTTCTTTTTGTCTACCATGTTGATGGAATACATTTTGATTGTGAAATTGTAAGAAGTATAAAAAAGACTAACAAAAGTTCTTGTGCATGCATATAGTGTGAGAAAAAGTGCTAAGCCATCTCAGCCCAGCTTATCTTATACAACACTCCACTGTGCTGCCCCTGCTGTGTGCACCATGCGAAATTCAAAAATATCTCTCTGCCATCTGTCATATCTTTGACATTTGGTTGTATTTGAGCTCTTCTGTCACAGACCTGTCATGAAGTGAGGACTGACTGTACTGTATTAGTTTTTCAGCAACCTGCAATAACTTGCCTCCCAAAGACAGAGTAAGCCAGTCAGGCTTTGTGGGCTTTCTTTGTATTCACTGCTTGGTGCTTCATTGAATTAATTCCATTGTGGGATAGAACTCACTGATAACAGTTTGAGTAATTGTCTTTCCCTCACTGATAAAGATTTAGTAAGTTCTTAACCTGTTTTTTTAAATGCTGATGTATTTTGTTTTAAAGGCTTTATGTGATGTCTCACATTACCAGCATTTTCTATTTTATTCTTAGTTTTCATGACTAACAAACCTGATGACTGTCTGGTCATGTGATATGCACTTGGGGCTGTCATTTTGATGGATCTGAGTTGACTTTCACTTCTTGTCGTCCCCTCCTTCATGAAGTACATTTGCACCTTAAGTTCTTTTTTGTGCCTTACAATTTCAATACTGTTAGGATTTTCTCTACTAAACCCTGCTCAATTCAACACATCTAACTCAAGAACTTGACAACAGGAGTTCCAAAATAATGTGGTACTTAAATAGCTTATAAATAACAGCTAATACCACACAATTGGCTACGCAATACACTAACTACAAATGCTTTGCTGTACATAACCAAACTGCCATACTAAACTCTACTAGTCTCTGTGTCTAGTCCTGGACTTGTACTGCTACATTCTTGAAGGCTCACATTGTACCACACTAGCTTAACTGCCTTGCTGTCCTGAACTGCCTTACACACTCTGTCTGTGTTTCTCTGGAAGGCTTTCAATTACATAAAAATTGACTAGTGATTTTTTTTTAAACATTTATACTAGTACTGTCCCTTGTCCATTGACACAGTTGACTGTGACAAAACAGTTACAAAAATGTTTGCTAATGGTGCTATACAAATTTGTTTATTGTTTTTGATGTTATTATCTCATAGCTATACATATTTGCAGCTTGTAACATTCCATGGGCTGTCATCTCCATTTTCAAACTCTAGCAAAACAAAACAAATAACTATCGCTATAATATCAGCCATGTTGTCTTACCTAGGCTTGACTTTGTCAAGTATTTACACACATTTAATTTATCGGCCGAATGTCATTTCACTTTTTTTTCTATTATTTAATGGCTTTAATGAATTTTTTTATACATATATTTTTTTTTTCATTTGCAAAATGCTTAAAATGCTGATGCTGCTTTTTTTCTGCTATTGTAATCTCAGCGATTTCTTATTGTTACATATGAATATCTATATTGTCTTTCATTTTTTTGCAAGTCTAGAATATATTTTTCTACCTATAGCCCAATTATATACGAGTGCCTTGGACTTGATATTATCTTTTTGTTTCATTTTGTTGTATTTTTTTTATAAGGGTATCCTCGGAATGAAGAATAAAATTTGAAATGTCTTGTGTAATGTTAAGTTGAAAAAACTATTCACAAAAATGTTTTTTAATGGTACAGATCAGCGGTTCTAAACTTGTTTTTAAGTTTTTATAAGTACCCCTTTATTGTTTAAGAGTCCCCATTTGGCTTTCAACTATGCATTCATATGATTTTTTTTTTTTATTTAAAAAAAATATTCACTAGTTTATTTTCAATTACACCCAACCAGTATGTTAAAAGCTCAGGCTTAGAAACAGTCGTATAATCGATCACTTAGGCTTATATGTGAAACTGTTTTTATTTTTTTAATGAGATTTTTCTTTTTTGATGATCTGTGATTCACATCCCTTTATTTTACATTTTCTTGTGTTTCAAAATATATTTTTTTGTTTTATTTATTTCTTAGCATTACTTTTGAGTTGATTCTATATACACACATATAGGTTTATGTTATGCATGCATTTCTGGGCTTCTGTATTTTTGAACTTTTTTTTTCCAAATGGTGGAGCTATGAAAGAATAAGAAGCTGTACATATGGAGAGGATTTCCGATAATCATTCTAAGGGAAATAACACCATAAGAAATGACTACACTAACTAGCTGTGGAAGAAGTTTAGCTGTATAGATGTAGACTAATCAAATAATTCACACATATATTTATATGTTACATAATTTATGCTGTATCAAAGAGATGCTACTCTAAAGTATATGTGGGATGGCTGGTTTCTTTAAGGGTCCCACAGCTTTCACAGTAGCTTGTTTTCTGCTCAGTCACACTGAGTTGTACTGTTAACTCTTTAAAACGAATATGAGGATGACTTTGAAAAACCTGATTAGAAAAAAAAAGACTTTAACTCATCTCATCATCACATCTTGATTTTCATTGCCACATAAATGCAATCATCCCACTTTTTTCTTATTTCTTTATCTCTTACATTTGTACAAGATTAAATCAGAAGTGATTCTTGATGTTCAAGTTCTGTTGTAAGATTTTGTTGAGTGCCCTTTAGGTATTTGAAAAGATCAGCATTGTGTAGCAAAGCAGATAAAATGGGTGGGTCTCTTTTATTGTGTTTCTGGATGTCTCTTAAAAAGGAACATTCTGTATGCATGGTTCTTTTCGAGTGAAACAACTATAGATCATCTCATGGTAATATGATTAATGCCTGGGCATTAGCTATACTCGGAATGATGTCACTCACAGAGCAGTTTCGTCTCACTCTTCACAGATGATCTTTCCAAAGAATGACAGTGCCTATACAGTTCAGGACCAGGGGCATCACAGGCTCTGCCAAGGTGTAGCACTATGTGCTGCAAGCTGTCTAACGGTCACCGTCTCCTGGTTTGTCCTCAGGGTTGACTCCCAAAGCCTTTCCCATGATTGGATATAGCTGCAATGCAGCAGAGTTTTGAATACCTGAGTTTTCCTTCTCCTAGGTGGGTAGCCAGCCAAGCTAGCGAGTCCCTCCTGCTTGAATGTTATTGGTTTAGGCCCCAGCTACTCACCTTTGCCCTTTTCTCTGTTAGTGGACATGTGAAAGCCAGAAGCTGGACTGGTTGTCAGAGGCTGTTTGAGATACATGCCATTGGAAGCATTTTATAGGCAGTGGAGTGCTTATTTCCATTAACACTTCCACCAATGACAGCTTTAAAGTACCTTCCACTAAATGCATACAGTAGACTTCTTGAGATATAAGTAAATCTATAGTTTAAAGTGCTTATGGGTTAAGACTAGCATCAAAGTGTTACCTCTCCATTTATACAGCATGGTGGTTTATTGACTTTAATGTCAAGCAAAGTATTCAATTACTATTCTTTTTTTAAATAAATTTAAAATTAAGAAGGAAAAAAAAACAGTCTTCAATGGTTAATATATTTCATTGGATGTTATTGTTTTTGTCTAATATGATATACTTTTGTTTTCAATTGTTATGTTTAACAGTTTTGTCACTTACATTTAATATAATTCTAGTAATTCATTTTTCTTTTTTTTATAGAGCCCATAAAAGTATAATTTATAAATATTTAGATTGAGCTAAAACTATTTTAAAAAATCACAACTAGGCAAAATGAACATAAAACATCTCCTTCTGATTGGCTATATTTAATAATTCATCAGTAAGTAAAACCTTAAAAATAATTGTAGCCAAGCAATGTTAGAAAATGTAGTCAAACAAAAAAAAAATATTTCAATGAAAGACCTATTTGTTATCATGAATTAACTATAAAAGTAATAAATCAAATAGACTAATTAAGAAATATGCACGTAAGTAGATATATTAATAAAGGAAGATCGATGAAAATATGTATACAATCTTGCAGCCATTTTAAAGTCTGTGTGTAAAATGATACAAAAAACAAATATCTATCACAGTGTATCAACATGTTTCTACTGCACAAGTTTTTTTGTTGGCTTCTTCTGGCTCTTTGAAACTGTGGTTTAAAAAATCCATTACTTTAATTTCATTACCTAAAATAAATAGTCAATAAGTTTTCACAATAACAAATAGAAATCTTTCAATGTATAATTTGTATATAATTCTAGAGTTACAAAAGCATAAAAAAAAATATACTGGGTATGCCTTTAAAAGCAAATAACATGTGTCATAGTTTTAAAAAAAACCATCAGATTTAATTTATTATAAAATGTATTACCAAATGTGGTGTGAAACATAAATATCTTAATGGTTTTCTAGTAACAAAAAATACACAGAATTTAAAATTGCATGGAGCTTAAGGAAGACTAAACACACACCAATTACATAGCACAAACATTTTTCAAAAGAAACAAATATGCTGATAGAAAATAAAACAAAACTTCAGCCTGAACTTGAAATAAAACTTGTACCTTTAATTTAAAACTATAGAAGAGACAATATATGTGAATTAATGAATTATAATATTTTGGAAATTACTCCATCTAAAGTCACAAACCTAGTAGTACTATAGAGATTGATTCCTTTGTCTTGACTAAAGTTGAACAAGTAAAAAGAAGAAAAAAAAGTTCAGATCTTTAAGTCTTGGGAACAGATGATGAACAGCTCAACAGTATCAATGGCCTTTATATCAAGAGTCTTAACATGTGGCCAGCTCAACAAACATATACCTTTAAACTTTTTGTACAACATTAAAGGCTCGTCCTAAAAATCTTGACATTCAAGATCCCAATCTTCACCAGGATTCAAACTTGTAACAGCTCTATTCAGAAGCCAAGTGTTTTACCACTCAGCCACCTCTAACTTTTGAGAAGAACCTGCTTCTCCATTTTATTTCGTGAAAATCTAAACAGTTAAAATCTTTTTTGATTTTACACTAAACAAAATGTTCAATCCAACCCAATTAATAAATTAATTTGATGTTTCTTCAGAATTGAAGATTCTTACAGGATGAAATGGGATGGCAGTGGGCAAGGTTTGAACTATTGAGAGGTGAAAATCAAGAGTGCATACCAGCCATCCATTAATTATCTGAGAATAGTTGTATCTTGAAACAAATGAATTATTTTGTGATCAGCTTAAACTGTAAGTTAAAAGAACAATTATAAATTTTAATGTTTTGTTTTTTCCCTTATTTAGTTCAATCAATTTTCAACAAGTTTCAGATTTTTTTAAAATTTCCTTTCATCTCTTGAATCAAACAAAAAAAGCCTTTAAATTTCATCCTGATTACAGTAGCACTTCAGGATAGTGACATTATTTTGGCGTGATTTTACTGAATATATATGCATTTAAAGGCATTATAAACATTTGCAAGACTCTCCAAATTAGGGTACTTAAGCCACTAGGAAAAATGGTCTACAACATAAGTCACATTGATTTAAGACTGAAGGCAACCAATTATATAAATGTATTTTTTTTTTAGTTTCTTCAATAAAAACATCTAGTTTAAAAATTAGATTTTTGGGAGTTTTCCTAAACTAAAGAAACAATAACAATTATTGCAAGCATGATAATACAATTTTGTCTTCTTGACTCAAAGACAGATTATAAGTCTTTAGAGCTAGTCAGGGTTACCAGACGACAGGCAAAAGGAGGATATGTCTTTTTTGGAGTTGTATCCTTCACCCAGAAAGTACTGGTCTGAAATGTGAATATTTCTGTCTTTCATTCTTTCGTTTATAGGGATGCCATTTATCAATGAATCAAATTCCTTCAAATCTTAGTTTCAAATACACTTATAAATAGTACAAGTTCTATTACTAACTTGTAATTGTTTATTCACGGTTGTTACTAATGAAACTTATTACTCAGAGCTCCACAGGATGTTCTATTTTATTACTGCATTTCCCACCATTATACTGACACGGAAAGACTATTTTTGGTGTTTGTTTTACATGTTTTGGATGTTCCTTCGGATTTGAAGATACTTATATCCTGGCCCAAACTTCCTGCAGGTGGATGGGAGGGACAAACTCAGAACCACCATGACCATTGTATGACAGTCCATAGGCATATCACACGTCCTTGTAGCCAATGCTCAGTGTATAGGAGATAAAACAGACTCAGTGCAAAACATACTTTTAACAAAATTCAGTACTATTTGAAGAAAATGTTATGCATGGGGCTCAAAACATTCGGACTGGTGTTGAACTATTGCAAAAGCAAAAAGTCGCTTCATATAAGACAAAGTTTACAGCCTATGATTTACGGACAGGCTTCATCAGATACATTGTAAAAACAATGAGATTTTAAAGTTTCTTTTTCCTTTTTTTTTCTTCTTAATTTTTAAGTTTTTTTTTAACATTTTGTCCTCCTCTGGCCATGTAGAAATCTGGTAACCCTAAAGCTACTGTAAGTAGAGTTATACTTGTTTAATTCTAAAGCTGCCATCCAAAATGTATGTTGAAATAATTGATTTCAAAAGTGTATCATCTGCTATGATACTTGTATTACCAGTTTGGTTTACCCCATATAAGACATATTTTTGTCCATCTTCAGTGGGAAGAAATTTGTGAAGTTCTGATAAAATTAAGCTCTTCAGCTATTGAAAATAAGAAAAGCAAAAACATGATTAACATATTATTTTTATAATATCATTGATATGTGCAAGACAAAGTAATTTTATTCCAACAAAAGTCAATACATAATATTAATATAAGCAGACTTACATTAAAACTTTTATTTTTGGGTCTAGCATAATTATTTTCATTATTAATAATTATCAATTGCAAAATATAAACACATTCTCTATAATTTCATGGCTTCTGATGTTGAAAGAAAGAAATTTAATAACCAATTACAAGCTTTATGATACAAGAAATGATATTTTAATTATATTTTTTTTTTCTGTTTCTTTTCTAAAGAACTTAATCCCAAAAGAGGAGGAAGATAGACTGACATGTACGAAATGTACATGTATGTTCTATGTATTAGGCCTACTAAATGAATGAGTTTATTTCCTAATGATTTTGTATACAAAATGTGTTAGAATACAATTTTTTTTTTTTTAAATTGCCCTTATTCGAGAAGTGTCCAATTGATGCCGCAAATCAGATTGGACCCTAGCGCTCTGAGCATGCTAAAAGCATGAAATTAGCGCTATATGAAAGCTATTATTATTATTATTATTATATTACTTATAAGAAATTATATTAATTAATCATTAATTATTCTTTTTAAATAGCAACTTTTATGTCTTCTCAAAAGAACTTGAAAAGAACTAAAAATGATCTTTTTTTAAATTATTTTTTATGGTGAACTATACTTGATAAAAAGGTCACCTAAAGACCAAACATGTACACCAGGCTCATTTTTTATGTCTAAAAAACTTACAAAAAGAATAAATGAGAAATAAATAAATGCTTATTATCACAGGTCATCAACACATGTTAATGACAACAAAAGTTGTTTACCTGTTGGTAAACAAAAAATGAAAAGATAGATGTCTTCATTAAAACCATGTTAGTAAACTTCCATATCAGTAAAACTTTGATAAATTCCCTTTTCAGACCTTGTGATCTATGGGGCAGATGATATAAAGGCCATCTGATTCTGTGGCCTATGGTTAACAAGGGTGTCATGTGGCCAGCACAACGTCCAACCACCTAAAGTTACTTTTACCCAACTAATGTGAGGTACCTGTTAGAGCTGGGTGGACTCAGAGGTGTCCAAAGATCTCAAAATTGAAAACCCCAGTCTTCACCAGGAAGCCAAGCACTTTACCGCTCAGCCACAGTGCCTCCTCAAAATTTGATAGTTAGTTACAAAGAAAATCTTCATGCTTACATCAGAAGCAAACAATTCTACATTTTCAGCTTCTATTAGCGAGAATGGACAAGGATGAGATGTGGATTCCTCATTTATGTAGACCTCAATGCTTACAACTTCTTTCACTGCACAAGCTTCTAAAAAGTACAAAAATATTAAAATAAAAATAGTATTATGATAATTGAGAAGTTCTTTTTCTTCTTCTTCTTCTAGCCAGCTTTATTGCTGCTGAGCTGTGAGCTCTTTTGCAGACTGTGCCAAGGAAAAAAAGTGTGCTGTTTTCTTCAGTTGTTCAGCACTGCCATACAGGGTGTTGGTTATGTTGGAATGTAGTGGAAGTAGGGTCTGCCTAAGGAGGGTTAGGGAGGGGCATTCAAAGAGGATATGGTTTACGATTTCAAAGGAGTGGGTGCGGTGTCTGCTAAGGGGGAGTTGTGTGGAGTTTATTTTGTTCATGTGGTAATTTAATAGTGGTGTGTGTCCTGTTCTTAGTTGGAAGATAGTAGATTGTTCTTTGCGGGGGAGGAAGATAATTGAGAAGTAAAAAGGGTCATTTGGAAATTTCGTTACATCTTTCACAGTGTTTATGAATTAAGGTAGGCCTACTAGGTTTTCAGTTTTAGGGTTTAATTAAGAAAGGAATGGTGGACGAAATAGCGTTAGCCACATAATTCTCTAGGCCTATATAAATTTTTGCCACAATAAGATGTGAACTATACTGACTCTGACCTGTTCACATACATCTCAAGGGTCCTGGGTTAGAATTAGAATGTAAAATATCTGCTTATATGTATTTATAGCCTACAATTTCTTATAGAATAAACATTTATACATTTTTTTTCATTTAAAGTAAAATTGTTATATCTCATGTTAACTATAGACTTATTAATATAAGTAGGCCTACTTTATTGTTATAATTAAAGTATTAGTTTTGCGTATTGACTATAGCTCTTAATCTTTCTGTGGCCTACGGTTTACAAGGATGCCATGTGGCTAGTACAACGACCAACCGCTTTTCCCTAACTAATAATGTCAGGTACTCATTAGAGCTGGGTGGACTAACAGGCGCCCAAAGATCACAAATTTAAAAATTCCATGATTCGAACCCGGGACCCTTGGTTCAGAAGCCAAGCGCTTTACCGCTCGGCCACTGCACTAAATCTAGACTGTAGGCCTATATCAATTTTCATTGATTAGGATATCATCATCATCATCATATGTCTGGTAACTTAATTCTCTAGCTAAGACTACTTACCAAAATATACTGTATTTTTTTTAGATGTAGAAGTTTTATTGGAATCAGGCCTACTCCCCGCCATCTAAATCTAGATCTTAAATAACTTAATGTAAGAAATAAAGACATATAGGCCTACACATCTTTAGGCCTAAACACAAATGTCTAATTAAAAATTACCAATTCAAAAATTCATTAAATGAGGCTACGACGCTGACTCTTATTAGAACTTAGTGTAGATCTAGATTCTATATATAGTAAATAGTAATAAGCCTATTTATAGGTTATATAAGTTAGAGACCTAGATCTAGTACAATAGCCTAAATTTCTATGAATGCGTTGTTTTCTCAGTAGCATGCCTTACCTGAGTGTAATATCTAGAATCTTTAAGTCTATTCTAAACTTTACTAAGAAATGCATTATGTTACTGGGCTAGATCTAGTAGATCTAAATCTTTGGTTTGTATGAGGTAGGGGCGAGGGGATGACCTAGATCTAGTACAATAGCCTAAATTTCTATGAATGCGTTGTTTTCTCAGTAGCCTATGCCTTACCCGAGTGTACCGTAATATCTAGAATCTTTAAGTCTATTCTAAACTTTACTAAGAAATGCATTATGTTACTGGGCTAGATCTAGTAGATCTAAATCTTTGGTTTGTATGAGGTAGGGGCGAGGGGATGACTGAACTCAGATTATTTTTTGATTAAAGTGGGGAGGATTCGCGCAATAACACGCATCTCACTCTCTCGCCCTGGTTAAGCCTGCCGATCCGAGCCGTTTCTGGGTGTGGCTGCTTCGCATGTTACAGCTACTGTGAACCATTGGGTACCCAGTGCCCAGTGGGGACTAAAAGCAAGCCAAGCCATCCTCCATAATAAGATTTATTTTTGCTCCAATACCGCGAAAAAACAACTTCTTGAACCTAAAATAAACATTACATCTAGATAGATTCTTCGTAATCCCGGGGCATATATTCTCAGAATAGCCAATCAATATGACTAGATCTATAACCTAGAAGTAATAAGTTATATTGAGAGAGAGAGAGAGAGATCTAGACCTCTATATAGGGAATTTCCACAATTGTGGTAAATTCCCTTCGAAAATTCCTTCTGAGAAGACCATGTCATAACTTAGGAATCGAATCAATATTTAAGAAAAAACAAAAAAAAAAACATCGCAGTTACCTCAATGATTAACAAATGTAGGTTCTGCTCCATTACTATTGACTAGATCAAGTGGTGGGGGGCTGATGACAAACTTTCTCAGTTAAACTACACATTGTAATTACATAAATAAAACCAAACATGTTTATTTGTTTTGATAATTTGTTATGTCCTGTATATTTTTTTATTAAATTCAATTAAATGCTGTACACCAGCTTCAATCAAATTTTACCAGATTTGTTTAAATCTCTGAAGGCAAAGCTTTTTTACACTTTTTAAAAAAAGCCTTACATGTTGTTACTTCATTCTTCAATGTACTGGTTGTGGACACGTTTATAATTATGTTTTTGTGGAATCGCTAATTAGTAATGGTCAAATCTCTGTTGTTGACCAGTGGGGATGGGGGTATCTGGGAGAAGGTTTACAAGTGCTCAGCAAACACAACCCTGCTAGAGTCGATATTCGAACTCAAGCCCCCCTTGCAAGGTGGCCAAACTGTAAACAAGCGGTTTTAGCCTCTAAGCTGCAAATCACATGCTTGGAGGGAACTTGAAGTTTGTCTATGACTAGGCAACAATGATGACAGCAAGGCTCAAGGTTTAAATAAGCAAGAGTGAAAAATGTGGAGAGATTATCTGTAGAGAATCTTGGACATCACATGCGTTTTCTCTTAAAGCAGAATATGGCACTCCGTGGGAATTGCGAACGACTGAAGAACGATTGTATAAAGTCAAAGAAATATCCTGAAGTGAAATAACTATCCAAGTACAGTCCATTCCTGAAAGACCGAATAAGTACATGTGCCAAAAAATAAAAACCAATTTATACACAAAGTATAAAATGCAAATAGTTCTCGATTATTTTCCATGTAGAGCCTCAAAGACGTATTGGTCACACACACACACACAAATTGTCTGGCGAAAAAAGATGAAGATAGATTTTCTATCAACATACAAGAAAGAGCTACTGATGGAAATACCTTCCTTGGACCGTATTGTTCATGAAATAATAACCCCATACGAGCCAAGTCATGATAAATATGAATTTTAGTTGCCTCTATTATTTCAGATGGAAATTAATCTGGATGATCTCCCAGCGACATAGACAAAAACGAATTTAGTCTGAGGCTTCAGGTAATTGTCGCAGTCTCCGAACTTTGAAAACAAGAATCTGTTGAGCTTTAGACTTTTATAAAAAAAAAAAAAAAATGTCAGTCCCCGAATATTGGTATCTTGATTCGCAAATTTTTTATTTTTTTTTTAAATATTGTGGTAAGTGCGGCTACACGCAAGCGAAGTTTTCCTAAACGTACTTTGATGAAGAAATACTTCCAATCCACGATGAAGAATTTACGACTCACTAATTTGACACTTTCGTCTATTGAACATGACCTTCTGGAAAATAACTGATTTTGATAAAATTATCGACAGTTTATCGGCGAGAAATGCCTCATCCTTATATCGGGGCCTACACAATCACGTCAGGATATTGTTAAATGTCATGCTGACAGCGTCTATGAATGAACAACAAAACACAACGTCCTGTATTCCTGGAGATCAAGTCACTTTATCCAAAGAAGAAACACTAATGTCAAGACAACGAAGATGTTAGACTTAAACCGAAATACAAAGAGACCTAAAATACGAAACAATCTTGACGGTATTTGTTTTCCACAAGGATATTAAATTACCTTCAAGCAAATAAACTCAATGCTCTGAGAGCATATAGGCTAAAATTGTTTATGTAGACAATATATATATATATAGGGGCCTATATATATATATAGACACGAGAACAGGATCCGCAGGTTATTAAGAAAGCATCAGATAACTTTGTGAGGTGGGCGGACAAAAGAATTGAGGATGAAGAGTTGAGTTAGTACATTTGATTCTATATGCCCAAAAACATGGCTAGGAGTAAAACCGAATCCGGGGAGAAAATGCAGATGAGGCGATAGTTGCTGTTATAGATGCAGCACTTTAAAGATGTAAAATTTATTGACAGGGGTGTATTTTGTAATTCCATGGTGTATCTAGTAATTATGATGTCTTGTACGAGAGGAGCTTGTGAACGAAGATGTGTAAAGAATAGGCTGAGAAATGCTTTGTGTTACGAAAACTGGGTTTTCGTAACATTATAAAACTTGGCGTAATGATTTTGAGAATATGTAGGCTATAATTCGATGCCCCTCGTGTAATTAAGGGCCGGATTGCATAGAAAAGCCTGTGCCGATTTTAACACACAGTCCGCCCAGTAGATTCTAATTGGTAGCCTACAAGTCTAAAATTATTTTTTTTTTAATATTGCGAAACTTGATCAAATCAGAAGCATGGTAAAGATATATGGATTTTTCTTCTGGGGCACATGGTATATGTTGTTACTTAATTGCTCGGTACGCTGCTTTCATCTAAATCTAGAGTATAAACCTCTAGACTCTTGAATACTTGTCGCTGTTTATTTTCATTTCACTATGATTCTTGTTAGTTTCTTGTAAATTTTAATGACCATTAATGACTGTGATATCAATATTTTTGAAGCAAATTATCTTTTTTTTTCTTTTTTTTTCCATCACCAACTGGTTCATTGTAATACTGTAAATAAAATTACCTCGTCACTCAAGGCTGAAATGTCCTGTTGGCGCGCATAGTGGTTGATCCATAGGGATCAAAATCATCAAACGGTCCAAAGGGTAAAAGTCTGATAGTGCTACCCGGAAAGAATATCATTACTCTTCTCTCAAAGCAGAGTCTGGCACTCAATGGGCATCGCAAACAAGTTGTAGAAGAATTGCAACGAAAAAATCTAGGTAATTTCTGGGAGTTTATGAAATTACTATCCAAGTAAGACCCACTCGTAAGAGAACATGTAATTCGAATCAAGCTGATTCCAGTCAGACTATGTAAATGTCCCTACATATTGTTACGAATCTCACTATCCAGGCTCTCTGCAAACTGCACCATACACCACCAACTTAAAGAACTTGACAAGTCAGGGCTCCAAAATAACGTAAAGGTTTAATGTCCATAAATAACAGCCAATACTGTACAATTGGCAGCACGTAGAACAGTACAAATAGCTCTGCGATAACAAATATCTCTCCGATAACACCGTTCCGCCGTATCAAGTCTTGCACTGGCCTCTCCGTCTCGTTCCAGAACCACACCGTTGAACTGTGCTGTAGTCGACCGTGTTCTGAACTCCTGTCGTGAACCCGCTTTCTGAACCGTCTTGACTACGTCGCCTCCGCTCTTATATAGGGTCCCTACTGGCCTTCTCGAACCGGACAGAACGCCGCTCGACGTTTCTAGGTGGTCAGATGACTACAACTCTCGTGACGCTCCTGAGCTCTTGTTCACGACGGCGATCTTTCCCGAACTGTCCTGTTGACACTCGACTCGGCTGACCGTCGTAGCTCGTCACGGTTGACCGCTCGTCTAGCGCTGGCCTGGGGCGATTTGCGTCGGCTGACTACACACACACCACTACCCCTCTCTGTGCCACCACCAGGTTTATAACAATATGATAAATGAACATATTGTAATTCTGGGTGATTACGAGCCAGATATTTTTAGACGTTTTCCCAAGCGTTATGGCTACGTTGTCTAGGATAATTACGCTGTACTAATTCTTTCATTGAGTTTGGCAGAAATTCGGGTTGATGAATATGAAATCAATTCATTATCATTTTTACGTACACTGGACACACCTTTTTATCAACTTCAGCACACCGCTAGGACGTCCTCACCTATATAACTAGCACTTGGTTAAACCTCCCTGGAGCGCCTTCAAGAGGTTTATAGTTTAATTTTCAAAAACTATAGAAACTCTAGAGACAATGACTAGAACAGAGGAAAAATCTTATACTAGATCTGAAGCGGGCGGTCTGTTAGTTACTATTCAGCCTATATTTATCTTCTCACCTGGAAATGTAGGTCGATGTATTAACTATCATGATGTGGTAATTAAGCATGAATTTTTGTCGCCATCCCAACTATTGAATCCCCAGATCGAATTAATTGTGATAGACGATGAAAAATTTGCAATTCAGTAATTTGGCAATTTTGGTGTAAAAAATAAAATTTAAATAAATATGTTGATAGTTCTGCGAGCAAAAAAAAAAAAAAAACTTGAAAGATTTAGTTGTAGTATCTTTTTTTTTTTGTTTAATTGAATTTTTTTTTGCGAAGTTTTTTTTAACAATGAATACATATTAGTTCGTGAAAAAAACAAACGGCTTTTCCATGTTTATTTCATTTTCTTTTTTTTTTTGAGGGGGGGGGGCATTATCACAAGTTGCCACACCGGACATCATATACCCTAGCTACGCCACTGCATGATATGCAGTATCAACCTATATTTTGACCAACCCACTGTTCTTTCCATGTTTCATTTGTATTCAGGGCCGCCTCTACCAATTGTCAATATTAAATATTTAGATAAACGAAAAAAAAATTATTGGCGATATCATGGTATCATGGAAACTATTATGTTAAAAAAATCAGCTATCTAAAAATAACATATCTCATTTCACATTTGATTCGCTGCCTGTTGAGAAGGAAGACAGGCATAGGTACTGTAAGCCTCTCATTAGGTAGGCCTATTTATAAGCGGCCTAGACAAATGTGTGTCGATGAGACACCACACATGATATTTTTCCTTTCCACTGTCTTTTGCGTTGACTAGTCACTTTCAATGACAGGGTCCGTACATTCTTTTATGCTATCTTCCCATCACCTTTTCTGGTACTGCATCAATTAGTTTGGATCAGTCGTGTAATCAAATTTGTACTGGATGAAGACCGACAATAATAAATATGTGCAGTTAGAACTATTTTTACCAATTTCATGCTTTTAGCTTTCTCTAAATAATATACAAATTACATTAATTAAAAAAACAAAACAAAACAAAAATACAAAATACAATTTTTTTATTGTAAATAAAATAAAATAAAAAAGTAATTTTCAAATATTGTTAAGGCATATAGAATTGCACAATAAACAATCTATTTACAAGAAGTATACAAAATATAAATGTTAAAGATATAATTCCAAAACAGAAAGAGAACTTTCCTCAGTCAGATCATATAAAATAATCATGCATTATTTCTAGAGTTCCCCATCACACATACAAATTATTTTCAACCATGAAATTTAAAATGCATATTTATCTGCTACAGCATTTTGATTTCATTTATTTTACTAAAGTTGTCTGAAACTACATTCAATTTTGAAATCATTATCCCAGATAAAACCTCTTTCTTCAGCCTCAAGATGAAAACTTGATTCTTTTCTGCTGGAGATGGCATGCTTTTAGAGCTGCTTTTAATAAAAAAAAACTAAGATTGTTGTGATAACTGCAGTCTAAAAACTCAAGAAAAAAAAAAGGATTTCTGAGTTTAACATTGATAAAAGTCTGAAAAACTAACAAAAAAGCTAAAATATACTGAAAAAGTAAAAAGTGTGATGTATGAGAATGAATGTAACTATAGATGAATAAAATAAAATGTTCGACTGACTTTTTTTTTTACAATTCCCTGATAACTGAAAAAAAAAATGTGGAGAAATTTTACAAATTAAAAAAAAAACATATCATAAATGAATAACATCTCTTTATGCTAAATAAAAACATATCATTAACATTGATTCTTTACAAATGAGTTGGATTGCACAGACTAATATCATTATCTTTCAAGGACTATTTTTTAACTATTCAGTACAGATTTCATTTTGTATTCAACACACTTTAGAATTGATTTTTTTTTGCTCTAGATTTCCAATTTGATATGCCTTATGATATATATATACACACTTTAATTCATTTTGTGTAAACTAATTCTACAATTAATTTATATTTTTTAAATATAAAAAAAAAAAAAATGTAAAACGTAATAGCATAAATATTTATCTTACTATCAAAGAATCTTAACTATGAAAACCCACAAAATATCATGTAAAGAAAAGAAGTAGAAACAAAGCTATCCATAACAAAGTTTAAGAAAACAAAAATTAATAGTCACACAAGTATCGATAGTGTCCATAACAAAATAAAAGATACTTGGAAAGAAACTTGTTATGTTAAAAAAATAAATTATTTCATTTTCATGAATTTTAGTGGACTAAACAGATTTAAGAAGGCATGAGAGTCCACCCAGCTGTAATGGGTACCTGGCATTTCTGAGTAAAAATAAAAGCTGTTGGTGATTGTGCTGGCCTCATGACACCTTAAAGTTATAAGCATAATGAAACCACAGTCATTGTACCAAAGATTTTACTTGTACTTTTGTTAGTACTCCTAATTAATGCTTCAGTTGTACCCATTTCATATTCGTCAATAGTTACTTTGTTGGTTGGTTTAGTAAGAAGAATTAAGTGAAATCCACTGGTAAGAAGAAAGTTAAGGTAATAGTTTAAGAGATAGAAGGGGTCTTATTTATTGATCACTGTTCCTTTGGACACTTCAAGTTGGTTCTACTCATTATCATGCACTAGCAATCAGAATAGCATCCTGAATACCATAGTATTTTGGAAGAAGGTTAATTAGGAGAATAAAGAACAGTGCTTTAATCTAAATGGACAAGCTCATTATCTTGCTTATTTAACTCTTTCTAATTGACAATAGTATCGTTGATTTGACCCCATTAAATTAAATTAATTTTTTGGTTTTATAAACTTATATTTGTTATATAAAAAAAGCAGGTAATCTCCTAAAATTCTTTACCAAAGTAACTTTTTTGATAACACACAAAAATGTTATTGAAGATAAATCATAACAGGGTAGAATGTACAAATGTGAAAAATGAACAATTCTGTCAGAACGTGGAAAATAATTACGGAGATAAAGAGTTAATAGAGTAAGTACATAATGATGAGTTAGTGAGAGAGTGAGAGATTAGTACCACAAAAAAACTAAGTGAAAATAATAATAAGACACTCTTTAGATTATGAAGGACCATTCTATAATACCACAAAAAAACTAAGTGAAAATAATAATAAGACACTCTTTAGATTATGAAGGACCATTCTATAAGTGTTTTAGTAATATTTATCTACAATATTCATGAGAAAAGACCTATAACTAATATAAGGTATATTTCGATTTTTAAAAATAAGGATGAGTGCAGTATCTTCAAATTGCAAACCAAACTGTGATCTGCCATATCTAATGCAGAAAAAGGTATTGTCCGACAAAGGATATATTTATTTGTCTTTTTGTCCAAGACCTATAAATGCACACACAAAACACAAGCATAACAAATTATCTTCATTATTTTCAATTCAAGTGAAAAAAACAACAAAAAATAAATAAACTTAGCTTTAAGCATTTAAAATGAATCATATCATTAAGGAACTATATTATATGTTTCAACTAGTAAAAGTAATAAATGTATTTTATCTTATATGATGTAATTCTCTTTTTTTTTAAAGACTAACAGCAAAAGAGAAGGTTACATGAGTTTAATTAATTTTGGGTAAATGCAAACAGTAAGAAAGTAACAAGTATGACTTACTTACTAGAAAAATGTAACACTCTTTGTAAACACCATTTATAAACATATAAAAGAACAATCAAAATTTACCTTATTATTAACTCAATTACAATCAAATATCATTTCTTTTACTTTTGGAAGAAAACCCATGCTATGATATATTAATATATTTCATTTTAGTGATTACTTTCCCTTATCCTGAAGCCTTCAGTAAATGTATATTCAATCATAAAGGTTGAGCATGCCTCGTTGTCCTCAAAGCTTATTTCTTCGACACCATCAGCACCAATTTTAATCCCAGACAAGCAGAAACTAGCTGGTTCTTCATTGGAAAGATATTCTTTAAGCTCAGAGATGATCAAGCACTTCAACTGAGAAAACATGATTACTACATTACTGAGTTTAAATAATCTAAATAACAAAACTATAATGTTTAGTTCTACCAAAAAGAAATATCATGGACTAAGAAGCTAATACGATATGAACAATAATTTAATAAGGGCTGGGTGGACTCAGAGGCGCCTAAAGATACCTAAATTAAAAATACCAGACTTCACCAGGATTCAAACCCAGGACCCAGTTTGAAAGACAAGTGCTTTACCACTCAGCCACCAGGGCTCTTATAATCAGTTGTTTTAACTGAATTTTTTTCCTCTACCTATGACCTGCCCATATTCTACCACACTTGGATTTCATTATAAACAGAGAGCATATTTTCAAAAGTTGTAGGCTTGTAGATCTTTAAACATTATTTTAAAAATTAAGAGTATCCCATTTTAATCTAATACTCCTGCATATCATTAGGGGATGACTATGGGCAGTATGTTTCAACTTAGGATTGTCATTTTCTCTATTTAAATGTAGCTGATAAAAAACATAATTAAAAGAAAGCATTAATAAATATGCAGGGACTTTTATTTAGATATGAGTATTTACAGAGGTGAGATACTTATTCCACTCATTGTAAAGTATAAAAGTTAACTAAATTAACCCTTTCAGACCTTGCAATCTATAGGACAGATGATGTAAAGGTCATTTGTTTCTATGCCTGAAGGTAAACAAGGGTGTCATGTTATCAGCACAATGATCAAAAGCCTTTACTTTCCCAAACTAATGTCAGGTACTTAATTAGAGTCAGATGGACTCAGAACACCAGAAATTCAAAATGTTAATCCTAGTCCCTCAGTCAGAAGCCAAGCGCTTTACTACTTAGCCACCACACCCCACATAGAAAAGCATATAATAGCATAAATTGATATTGCTAAATAAATACCAACTTGTTTTTTTTTAATGATTATCTAGGTCAGGGGTTCTCAACCTGTGGGTCGTGACCCCCTTGGGGGGTCGATTGACGATTTGCCAGGGGTCTCCAAAGACCATTGAAAAAATGGATTGTTTTTGTCTTCTCTTCTATTACTGTGTGTGTTTGCGGGGAGGGGGGAGGTCGCGGCAGACTGGAGAATTGTAAAAATGGGTCGCTGAGAACTAAAGGTTGAGAACTGCTTATCTAGGTCTACACACTTACATCAACCGCTTTTAGATAATCCTCTTCAAACTTCTCTCGTGGAAATGAAACAATGTAGGGTGAAGGATTATCATTTATATACGCTGTGATGCTCAGATGTTTAACAATTTCAGCTTCTACAGAAACAACAAAAACAGAAAAAAATCATTACATTTTTTGAAGTAAAACTATTTAATGGATTTTTATCTATACTATCTAAAACTATTTGTTAAATAAGAAATTAAATTAAAACAGTATTAAAACTATGGTCATGTGCTATGTGCTCTGGACTATCACTGAATGGTCTTGATGCTCAAAACTTCAAACCGTGTCTGCTGCCATCCCCTGTCATCCTGCGGCAGGTTTGGGTTATGATCTAATTATCATCAAATCTGAAGGGATATCCATAACATGTTGTTGAGAGTAAACTGATTCTGTCATTAAGTTTGTAGTGATTTGGTAAATGTGTTTTATCAAATGTTTAGACCATGGTATTTAAAGTATATAAGTATTTAAACAAGTCAATTTAACTTCTTCTAATGTTTGGCCATTCAGCTGTATGCAGTATCTCATACTATCTCCACCACAAACTAATACTTTGCTATTTTCAGCACTGATTTCCAAGCCAACTGCTCTAACTGCAGCATCCAGTTTTGTAGTAAGATCTTGTTCCTGGTCTGCATTTTCTCCAATGAGGTCTATATCATCTCTACACCATTTATGATCAAGCTAGGACTAAATTCTTCAAGAATTTCCGTTATATCATAATATGCTCCAGAAATAAGTTAAAAAGAGAGAATGCATCCTTTCCACACTCCTATGTATGTCCTAAAACTTTCTCTGATTTGGTAGTTCAGAAGTACTGAACTATTCGCATTTTGATATAGGCTTTTATAACATTAATAAAGTTTTTATCTTTTTATTTATGTTTTTATCACTTACCACACTTTAAGTTGTGTACCAATTTTTTTTGGTGTTGAAGACATTTTTCCTTTAACAGATTTTAAGAGTGCTTCTGCTAGCTCTGAAGTCTGCCTGTTCTTCAGAAATGATCTCCTTGGCTTTTCTCTTGAGACACTTGAGTCTTTTGAGAATTATTCTATTTCTCAGTGACCGATACTGATCAGACTAATCCTTCTATAGTTTTGGCATTGTTTCAAGAAGTTTCCTTACTTGAACATTAGAATAATTAATGATTGGGTCCATTCTGCAGGTCATGTTTTTCGTACCATATTTTCTGGCATATATTGAATATTGTCCGAAAGCATATAGATCTAGCCCACATAGGCTAGTTCTATGTAGTATGTGAGCTGCCATGGCCATGTTTTAAAAGTTCTGATACTGATGTTATGCAGTTATGACATCAGACATGCAGTTGTGTTATTAATTCCATGCAACTTACCATCTTCTGGTGATCTTATTGATTATTGCTTCCTCTACTTCTAATTTTAGTATTGAAACCAATTTAAGGTCTCTGTTGTCCCAAGGTGTTTTGTTGATTAAACTGTAGGCTAGTTGGGATTTATCTCGAAATTAAACAGATCGTTGCCTTTGCAATATACTGTCCACCTTCTAAACACATCTGTTTCTTCAGTTAGAAGAGTTCCATCATTATTTTCAATCATTGTGGTTCTCACTTGTTTTGCATTGGTCAAAGCTTTTAATGTTAAATACGCTTTCTTGCTATTGGCAACTTTCAAGCTAATATCGATTATACTGCACTAGCCATAATCCTTATTTTCGTATAGGCTATAGCTTATGATAAAAAGGACTCTTAGTTGCATAATTTTCAGGTGGACACCCAAAAATATGATTCCATTGATATTTTCAATTTTGAATTTTAGATAGAGTAGGCTAAAGGAAAAAATTGCCATGTCTATGTTGAATTCAAGGGGCCCAACATATCTCTAATTAAAGGTTTGTAATCTAAATGGTCATATTAAGTCATTCTTATTAAGAATTAAGGATGGCTGCCTGGTCAAGCAGTTTGTGCGCTGGACTGTCCTTCAGATTTCTCGATGGCCCCGGGTCCAATAAACCTTGCCCAATCCCATCTCCGGCGTCCTGCAGGAGTTTTGGACTAGGAATCAACTCTTAAGGAACATCCAAAACATGTCAAACATTACTAAGTCTAGATTTAGAATATCTAATTATATAGTCTATAGCAGTGATTCCCAAACTTTTTTGTCTCGTAGACCCCTTGCCTTATTTTCTGGATTACGGTAGACCCCTGCTTAACTTACATTGCATTTTTGCAAATTCACCAACTCCATTTTTAAAACTTATATCTAACTGTAGTGAGTCCAAGAATGAAAAAGTAATTTAATTAAAGCTACATATAAAGTTAGAGAGATCTTTTTTATTGGTAAAATTCAAATTAAAACCAATTAAAATAACAATTAATATATACTACTGGAATCTCCAAACTCACTGGAAATGTGTGGGTTTATTTTGACAGGTTCACCATTCGTTGCTACGGGTATTATGTTTCATATAGAAATTTGTTGTTCTATGAAGTAGTCATTCAAACATAAAATATTGATTAATTTATACATTTGCGTTAGTATCATTGTAAAAGTTTTCGCAAATGGCAGTTTATCGTGTGTTTCTTGATCTTTCATGTCTGGCTCAAATATTGGGTCCGCGGAACTGTTTTCATTAACATGAGAAGGAGCGAAGGCGAGTAACTGACGTCTAAACCACTAAGCTTTAGGCAGAAGAGACTCATTAGCCTTCGCTTGCAACCCACCTAGCAGAAGCAAAACTACATTCAAACCTTATCTTATCTTATATAATACAGACGTTACTTCAAAAAAGAAGATGATTACGTCCTACGCGTCATGCTGCCTTGCAACTATACCCAAACACGTCGACCCTTAGGCAGTTTGCAGCACACAGCGGTACACCCTGTCAGAACCTGCGACCCCGCTGTTCCCAAACTGTAGGCTATATGTCGTTGGCAAAGAATTACAGAAGCATAAGAAGCTTTTAATGTTATAACTCATACCAAAGATATGCCCTTGAAGTGTAGGCCCTATTGTTGCTTAAAGAAATTCGTTTAATAATATCAGATGTAGGTTTTTATAAAATAATTAGTTTTTAAAACTATTTCAACAACTGGTAAAAATCAATGTTTTATCATAGTGTTGTCTATAGTGTTTTCCATATTTGACTATAAGTAAAGAGATCTTGTAAGATGCTCACAAGCCACCATCTCCTCTGTATGATGTTGAAGAGAGATTTTGTGGGCCTATTCTGAAATTTATCTTTGAGAGTTCAAACCTTTAGGCCTATCTTTTTATCCAGGTGGCATCGTCTTAAATGATCCTCCAGTGTAACTAGTCACTTAGGCAACCGCTTGTTTGACAAGGAAGGAATAAATCCCGATTCTCAATAAATTTTCAATAATTTTGTTTTGTTAGGCATTAGTTAAATGTAGACAAAATCAAGCTATTTAAATCGGTATTGAAATTAAATACAGCAATTTTTCATTTGATTAGCGGGAATATTTAAAGGATTATCTAAAGTACAAATCATATATTCACACATGAAATAAGTATAGGCCTACATCAATGGGATCTGAAAATTAAAGTCACGACATACTTAAATGAAATCCATTATTGTAGACCCAGTGGACATCTCATAGACCCCCGATTTATTTTTTCCCTTTCATAGACCCTTATTAAGTCTTCGTAGCCCCCTGGGGGTCTAGGGCGATAGACCAATTTGACTTTGAAAATCACTGGTCTATAGAATAGATATATAGGCCTACATAATATTATTAAAATTGATTTACCTTCTACATCTTCGAATCCTAGATTTATGTCCATTTATATGATTTCTACTATTTCTATTATATCTAATAAGACTCTATAAGACTATGTGAAAAGAATTTAAATCTAGATCTTGACTAGATAATCATGACTTGACTCGGTTTGGGAATTCAATTTCATGACTTCTTGAAATCAGAAACGGAAATTACCGTTTTTCCCTAGGCTTTCTGCAAAAGTCTATTATTCTTTATATATATTATAAATTAATAAGATGGTCATAGCAGTAAAAATAAGATGTTTGAATGGCATATTATAATTATTTTGTGATTAATAGGACATTTGTGTTGAATCTTAGATATTGTATAAGGCTAAAATACTATTTAGCTATATATATCTCTGCGAGGTCTAAAGTGACATATTCAGCCAAGCACTATTTCTGGTATTGAAAACCAACTAAATGCATATTCTGAGGTACCTAGAGTGCATTATTTTGCTATTAAAAAGTTTTATTTCAAAAACCTAATGTGCTATTCTTACTGACTTAGACCCTCCCGCGCCGTTCGGCGACGCTGTCACAACCTTACTAAGGGGTCGACTCCCATTTCGGCATAGGATTTCCTTGATTTACACCCGATCTCTATAACTGACTCCTAAAATCCGCCTAAGCCATCTTTGTAGAGCCACATTTAGTGCTTTTCAATTTCATTGCACTTTATTAATGGATCCCAGCCACTGGTAGACATGTGTAACTTCTCTTGACTACGATCTTGGAAGTAGGTGACTATTTTACTTTAGATATTATATCGAAAAGGGAAGTAGGGGGATTTTAAACTCAAAACTATCTTGAGGAGTTTTAAACTTTTAAAAAAGCCATCTGGAGGAGAGGGGTTGAAACTAAAAAAACCCCCATTGGCTTGGATACGCTCAAAGAATTTTAATGTGTAATTTGCTTTTTTTTATATTGAAGAGGTATTTTTTAGCACCAAACCCCTCTGAAGGGAAATTTAAACTTAAAACACCCAATAGGCTTGGCTACGCTATAGCATTTTGATTGCGAAATTATTTTTTTTTATTTTGAATATTTATTTTTTAGCTTTAAACCCCGCTGGCGGGTGGGTTTTAACTAAAACCCCCTTTGGCTATGCTCATAGCATTCTGAGTGCGTAATTTGCTTTTTCTTAAATTGAAGAGGTATTGAAGAGGTATTTTTAGCTTCAAACCCAGCTGAGGAGGGGTTTAAACTCAAAACCCTTTGGCTACGTTCATACAATTTTGAGTGTGTAATTTTAAGTTAAATCTCTTTATCTTATCTTATATAATACAGACGCTAATTTAAAAAAAAAGAAGATGATTGCATCCTTCGTGTCATGCATCTTGTCAAGCATTATTCACCAATGACTTAAGTTCTGCCAAGTCATTGGTTTTCCTGGCTAGCTCTGGTTAGCTCTAGTCAAATGTGAATATTCGTTGATTATGAATCTCATTCCTCTATTTCGTTAAGGGGTCCCAAACAGAGGATGCATATTCTATTATCTTTATGAATGTATCAGTAGGCCTATTTGATATGAATTTCGTATAGATTTATCATATCTGAAATAACTATATTAAGTATATCAACTATGTGATGTATGTGGTATATGTATGTTCTAATCAAACATGTGACCATCCAATGAGGGATATATTTTATTATGTGATACTTGCCATATGAAATGGTACTTATTTATAACTTTGCAATATTAGTGTCATTATGCTATATATTTTGATTTAAACTTTACGTTCAAATAATCGAATACTAACAGCATTAGTGATACTATTGTAACTTATTTTGTATTGACTAGATTTTATTGAACAAAAAGTAATATAATAAAGAAATACGGAAACAAAAAATGCAACAGAAAAAAAAAATTATTAAGTCTGACTGTGTGTGAGTAGGGCCTATATATAAAGTTGAAAGCTTTACGAGTTATGGCACCACAATAGAACCTGCCTTTAAACTGAAGTTCCAAATAACAATGAATATTAATGGTTTTATAAATTGTTTAGGTGTGTGTGTGAGAGAGGAAGAGGAATAATAATCAACAACAACAAAATAAAACAACAAACAATAGACTAATAAAACCTCCTATTCTTATTACAACATGAATAGCTCAGTGGCAGGACACGTCGGCCTTCCATCTTAGAGGCTAGAGTTCGAATTCAAATTCGAAAGTTATTTCTTTTAAAATCTCAAAGCGCGATTGGCTATTTTAAGCCATTAAAAATTAATTACATGATTGATTCAAAATAATTGATGCAATTTAACAGGGAAAACTACTTTTTATAGTTAACATGTTTTCTAAACTGCTACGGAATAGCGCACCTTACACGATCACTTTTGGGATTAAGCCACCCCCCCCCCCTCTTTCAGACCTTTCAGTCTATAGGTCAAAAAATAATTATTTAAAAATTTACTTTCCTAATCAGATAGACCTCTACATACTATAAATCAGATATTTTAATTTTAGGCTTGGTCTATATTAGATTAGTATTATTATTATTATTAACTGTGCTAATTATCATATTATTATATATTATATAGAGCTCCTATACTGCCTATATTAGTAGGCCTATATTAAAGCCATTTCAAAAAAACTATATATAGGCCTAGTAGCCTAGGCCTACTAGTGTTAAAGGACTTGTAGAACAGACTCCATGTAACTGGATAGCTGAAGTCCATATCTCACTGTGTATTTTATAACTCTCAATAAATACAACGTCTTTTATTACCTCCTTGCGTTGAGTTACAACAATATATCTTCTTCTTTTTCTCTTATCGTAATAACGTCTGCAATAGGCCCATATAAGAAGATATCGACTATATATAATAGGCTTAGGAAGCAAATTTAATGTTCAAGCCACAGACCTATAGTCATATCTATGATTCAAGCCCAAAGATTATGTCATTTAGGATTAGTCTTCTCACTGGTTTTTCCTTTCAATGTTTGTTTCCCTTCTGTCGTGCACATCTGCACACATTTAGCACCGTCAATTTAATTGCTTTCGCACAGTTGTTTTTGCATATTCCCCATGTAACATATTGGTATTATATGTAGATTAGCACACTAGCGCGTCAGTGTTGCATCACCTGTGTTTTACGTAATAAATGGAGTTCCTCTTAAACACTAGTTTGTTATTTGTACCACAAATATTCTACATGGTGTCAGAAGTGGAATTGTAAGTCCAGCCTCAGTTTAGCTCTTAGTGTGTCTGTCCATGTTCTCCGTTCTCGGGTAAGCTTATATTGGCTGCGATGTTCAGTTTGCCGTTCTATGTCAGTAGAGCGGAGAATACAGGATGATATTTACCTTTAATCTAGTGAGTAAGTTGTGGGCCAGTGTTGGAGCCAGCTGAAAACCGAAGGCTTACCGTTTGGGACCAAATTACGACCTACGCGCCATGCATCTAGTTATAATTAACCAATGAGCTAAATTTAGCCAAGTCACTGGTTTTCATGGCTGGCTCAGGCAACCCATTCCATGCTCTAATAGCACTAGGGAAGAGGGAGCATTTGTACAAATCTGTCGTGTCATATGGAAAGGGGAATGTGCCTTTATCTTTGTGTCTTTCAGAGTATTTTATTAGATTTTGTTTTTGTATTAGATGATTATGGCTCAGTGTTTTATGTATAACTGCTAATTTACTTTTGAATCTTCTCTCTTGGAGGCTCGTAGGCCTATATGAGATAAGATGCCCAAAAACGTTTATAGATTAAGTTAACTAATTGATCACCTAAACTTTTGGGGTTTTTAAACTCAAACCCCCATTGGCTCAGCTGGGTCAAATGATGGTTTAGTATTAAAATCTCACCTAAAATAAACAAGATCAAAGGAAAAAATCAATCACTGAATTCCGACACCCCCCTTCTAAGGTGGGATTTCATTTAGGAGGGGGGTTGAACTTCCCCCCCCCCTCTCTGGCTACGCCTATGGTCCTTACTCTATGAAGTGCCAAGCACCTATTGTCCGTTGCTTCTGTCTCCTAGCTAACTCGAGTTATGTTTATAATCTATCGTCGCGTCAATACAGAAATTCCCGACTATGCTACTTCTGCGCTCAAGCCTATTGAACACAATATTAATATTTAATTTCAATATAAGACTCACAAAAGTAGACTTCACATAAAGCTTAAAACTTATAAACTAATCTCTCTGTCACTTAAAACAATATTCTCTCTACTGGGTTAGTATTTGCTTCCTTTTTACTCCCTTGGCTCAGTTATGTTGAAAAGTAATGTTTCTCAAAAAGAAATCACGTTTCTTGTTAATATAATGTAAATTGAAATCGCAGTGACATTGACACATTTATCACGTGACAAGTTGGTAGAATAGCTTTCAAATTAATAACTTCAAAAAACTTTTGACGTGGAGATTTTTTAACACTACAATTTTTTATTTTTTTTTTAAGTTGAAACCATGGTTGAAACAAGGCGTTGTTTTGTAAATTAGTTGTAAATTAGTTATAAGAAGTAATGTAGTTTTGTTTTTTCAACCCTAACCTATGTAACATATAATTTTATTTTTAGATCTAGATCTAGTAATTGAACATCAAAAATAAGAGTACTCTCGTCTCCTGATTATTAATTTGCAATTTTTAGATACATAATCTAGAAAGATCTAGGTAATCAATCTATTTAAATGTACATAAGATGTACATGGATGGCTGCCTGGTCGTGCGGTTTGCTCGCTGGACTGTCATTCGGATTCATCGACGGTCGAGGGTTCAAACCCTGCCCGCTTCCATCCCCCGTCGTCCTGCGGGAGGTTTGGACTAGGAAGTAAACTATCTTCAACTCTGAAGGAACATCCGAAACATGTAAAACATTTTACAAAAACATTTTACAAACAAAATCAAAAGACATGAATTATTTCGATCTAGCATTTTTGAAACATTATCTCAATGGAAAGTAGCAGGAAATGGCTTTGATTCATATATTAGCGTGAATATATAAAGAAAATCCGAGAACTGATTTTGCATTAGGCTATTTCTAAACTTTGAAAACTAAAGAACATTACTTTTCTAAGACAGAAAAGATTGATTGGGGCGACTTCCATTAAAGCTTGAAAAAGAGTTACGTACATAGAAATATATATTGTTATGACCATGGTTATGACATGATTAGAATTTAGTATTTGTTTCGGGAATAAGTGGAAAGTTTTACTTAGTGACAAGTGACGTGACAGATCTTTAAAAACAAGAACGCTCTAGGATTTGATAGAAACAAGACGTTTTCCTATCCTAGAAAGAATAAGAAGTAGTTTACGGACATGGCTGACATCGGACGATTCCCTTCTTGATTATTAAATATATTTGTAGAACAACATCAGCGTCGACTATATATTTTGATTGTTTCGGCCTTTCGCCGGTGTTACTGAAGTAGTTTGAGTTCAGTGTTACTTCCAGTCAGACTTAGATCTACACTAGTTATTTTTCAAAGAATTAACGCCGCGCGGAAGCCTTAACAATATATAGGTATGTGAATCGATCAATCGCGGAAAAGAATTTGTTTTCGGTTTTCAGTCTAGATACAATATACAAGAAAATGAGTGCAAAATTTGGTAAATGTAAAAAAAAAATGGATTCAGTAAACCAAAAGACAAAAACTTTATCAAGACATGACATTGGCAGTAGCTAAAAGCTATAATTTTATTGCATAGATTTGAATGATTATTCAAAAAAATATCTTTAATTTCCAATATTGAGCATTTTGAATCTATCGAAAACAACAAAATTCTACGCTGTAATAATGCTATTAAAATAGCCAATCAAATACAAATGACAAAGCAGTCCATTGAGTGATAAAGCGCTTGAAGTCCAGTGTTCGAATCCTGTTGGAGACTAGCATTTTGAATTTTAGCATTTTTAGGGTACTCCTGAGTCCATCCAGCTCAAATGGGTACCTGGCCTTAGTTAAGGAAAAGTAAAGGCTGTTGGTCGTTGTGCTGGCCACATGACACCCTCGCTAACCGTGGACCGCAGAAACAGATGACCTTTACATCATCTGCCCCATAGAACGCAAGGTCTGAAAGGGGAACTTTACTTTTTTTTTTCTTGCTCCAAAGCCATCATGAAGCGATATCGTAGATGGGTGCAGACATCATCAGGGTATCCGGTATTTCAAAGGGTAATAGTACAATGAAGGTGAAACAAAATGTGTTTTTTTTTTCAAAATGACACTTATGTTTATATTTTAAAATTGACATTATATACCTGAACAAAACCAGAGCCAGATATAACACACTACGAGACTGGAGCCGCACAGAAACTCATTCTTCACACCAATAATGTAGTCATAGCAGTTATTACCAAATGTTTTACCAAAATATGTTTATCAAGTATAAGAAGGGAATAAGATTAAAATAGCACATTGCTCTCGATCGAACATGAACAAGCATATTGGAAACATTGTACAACCTTACAAAATACAGCAGATCCAATGTATACACATAAAATATTCACACAAATCAAGTTGTCATATAGTGAGTTAAGGACCTAATGATGAAATAGCTCTAGTGAAATAGATTTTTCTTCCTCTTGTGTGACAATAAGTATTTCTTGTCCGCTTGCCTCACTATGAAAAATAAATTGCACTTTTTAATATAGCCTGAATTAAGTTATTTGAAAACATAATAGATCTAGGGCCGGCTTAGACCGTTTGCTTTAATAGGGCCCCGTGCCTAGCAGGGACACCACAATTTACATTTAGCATATCACTATCAGTAACATTTAGATTTAGCATATCACTATCAGTAACATTTAGATTTAGCATATCACTATCAGTAACATTTAGATTTAGCATATCACTATCAGTAACATTTAGATTTAGCATATCACTATCAGTAACATTTAGATTTAGCATATCACTATCAGTAACATTTAGATTTAGCATATCACTATCAGTAACATCTAGATTTAGCATATCACTATCAGTAACATTTAGATTTAGCATATCAGTAACATTTAGATTTAGCATATCACTATCAGTAACATTTAGATTTAGCATATCACTATCAGTAACATTTAGATTTAGCATATCACTATCAGTAACAATTAGGTTTAGCATATCACTATCAGTCATGGCTCTTGTCACAGGCTATAAAAATGTAGGACTTGAAGGCTTAACATATTTAGTGTAACTTTAATTAACCCACTGGCGCCTAGTGCATTTATTGCTTTTATGATCTCGTTAATAGTAATAGTTGTTATTTTTTTTTAGAGTTAGAACAGGGGTTTCGCAAGCATCTATCAATTAGGGCCCCGCAATTTGTAAGGCCGGCCCTAAATAAAGGAATAGGACTAGAGCACATTTAAAATTTTCTTTTACCTTTTGTCTGATTTTCAGGTAGCAGGGAACACTTTGGTTTAAACGGTTCATAATTGTTTCAAGGCTTTCTTCTTCTGAAATGAGCAACTCCTGCCCATCCACGACGTGGTACAGCAGTAGGACTATATTTGTTGAAGTTGTTCTGTCGCGATATGCAGGCACTTGATCCAAAACTGATGACTTCAACTAAGTCATTCATTGAAAAAAAAAAGATAACAGCTTAAGCTTTAAAATAAATTGCATGTATCGTCATAGTCATAGTGACAGAAAAAAATAAAGATAAAAAAATGCACGACAGAGAGACAGACAGACAGGAAGAGAGAAAGAAGAGTTAAGTAGAAATAAATAATAAGTAATAATAAAATAAGAGAATAACAGAGGAGGTAACAGAAAAAAGAAAGAGAAAATTAAAGAAAATTGGAAGAGAGAGAGAGAGGAAATAATAGAGAGAAAATATAAAGTAAAGAGAGGGAGATAGTAGAGAAAAAAAAGAGAAAAGGTGATGTGAGAGAAATGAAAGAGAGAAAATAGAAAAGTAAGCTTATCGTAAAAATGTCCGATGTTCCGGCAACACAATTGCAGACTCTTTGGCCCACCAGGGAGGGCAAATTCCACCCACTGAACAGGCTGTAAGCTTTCATCAAGCCCTGGCTATAATACAAAAAAAACAGAAATGGAAAAGTGGTTTGAGTGCTGGGACAAGTCCCAAAAAGCCCGTGGAGTCTGGGAGCGCATGAGGCGCCCTGACCGCACTTCCCCGTGGTGGAGGCTGTACAGGCCTGAGCAAGCTATTATAGCACAGTGCAGGACAGGCCACTGTCCTGTTGGCTCATATTTCTCGCGGCTATGGCCAAATTTTGATTCACGGTGCCCCCTCTGCTGGGAAGAAGAGAAAACCGTGCCACATATTCTGTTTGACTGCCCCAGACTTGCTGATCTCCGTCTCGACAGGTCTGGGAAACCCAAAATTCTCGACCTGTATGGCGACATTTATGCACTACGCAAGACAGCAGGGTTTCTGTCCAGGGCTTTTGCAAGAGAGGATTTGAGCCTCTCAAGCCCTCACTCTAATGGAGTTTGATGATGATGATGTTCTTTAAAACTTTAAGCAATAAAATGCAAAAACATTTTTTTAATTGAATATAAAGAAAAACATTAAGACAATCAACACATGATTTGTGACAATAGAAACATTTCTTATTACTTCTGCTACTTAACTCACCGCTACCTCGCACCATCTCTAGAAGAATTATGTGTCAGTATAGAACTTAACGGATTTGGGGGCTTTGCAATGACAAGCTCAAGAGGATTATCTCTAATTCCTGCCGTGGTGAAACTACTAAAATTATTTCTTCATTTGAAGCCCCACTCCCCCATTTTTTTTCCCGCTTAGGTGGGGATGAAAGACAAACCCGATTAACGCTGAATCAGTTCTAAAGGTTCGCCATGAGTTTCACAAGGAGGCCACCATAATACGAGCATTGGAGTGCAAGTCCTTTCACGGTTCTGTGGCGGTTATAGAAATGGACTATGAATAATTTCCCCGTGGCTAGCGCGTATTTTTTTCTTTTAACGAACGGGTCCAGGACCGTAGGTCGAGCTCTAGGTCTATGGCACGTTTCAAATCGTAGTAATGGTCGTTGGCATTGTGGAACCAGACAGTACTTGGGGTGAATAGCAACAGGTCCACGCCTGTCTGTTTGGGAGAAACCCTTCCCAACAGTCAAAGGGATATATTGTAAAAAAAATAACAACAAAGTTGTGATAAGTTTTTATAAGCTTGACACTAACATCAGCTCCTGTTGCGTTGGTCTCTTCAAGTTTCACTGTATTTAAACAAATTGTATGCTGTTGTTCTTCATCATTTATTGTTAGAATTGCTTTGTTTTTCTTCGGTATTTTACAAGCCTCTGTCAAAACAAGACAAATTATGTGCAGTTTAAATTAAACGTATAGAAGGAGTTTTATACAAATAGCTGTCTACTACAATTTAATGTTTAGACTTAGTGATGCACGGGGAGGACTATTTGTAAAATATATATCTTTCTTTCAAATAGCAACATATTTAAAAGTAATTATAATATTTAGATTAAATTAAGATTAAACATACTAAAGTACATAATCAGAAATGCATACAGTTAACCTCTGCCTATCACATGGTATAGTCCTATGTACATTTCTATATTTGGGTTCTCTTTCAAGCTTAGATAACACTTAAGAAACACATTGTAACCTTTCTAGTCTTTTATGAGCTCTATGTTAATGTACGTACCAAAGGAAACAAGTTTCGACCCGCATTGAGACATCTGAAACACAATAGATCAAATTTTACTGTAGGCCTAAGTGTATTTACTTTAATAAGAAATAGGATTACTTTTAGAGGACAAATCTGAATGGGTTTTTTAAAAATCAAGTCTTTGTTCCTGCTGCAGATACGAGACATTAGTGCCTCAAATTGGGCAACTCGAAAGCTAATTCAGGTGACATTAAGGACCTATATGTAACCTACATGCTCAACCAAATCTCTTCGGCTCGGTCTATGTAGGTTTTTTGATAGGCACATTTACAAACATTAAGCCTCGGATGTATGTTCCGCGGTCTTTCAAAGTATACTCCAGCTGTTCTCTCGCATATGACAAATGACAAGTAGCCTTTATTTCGTTTTTTGATAGTTATCTATGAGACAAGTTCTGCTTGTTGCCGATCTCTGGTAGGCTGCCTGGTCGTTTGGTAAGCTTGCTTCACATTCATTCGGTCTTACCCTGCCCACTGCCATCCCCCGTAGTCCAGCGGGAGGTTTGGACTAGGAGATAGATTCTCTTCAATTCTCAAGGATCATCCAAAACATGTAAGAAAAATTACAACCATTTTTTTTTTTTGCAACTAAATACAATAACAGACGCAACACAGAAGTTCATATCGAATAACTGCACACAGAGACGTCTGGATCTTTTTTTTTTCGCTTGTTATCAAAATCTAGCCAATAATGCAAGTCATTGTTAACTCTTTCTCTCCGTAATTATTTACCACATTCTGATGGAATTAACGTTGGTATCGTCAGTTAGGAGAGAAAGAGTTAAGAAAGGTCAAGCACTGGTGTCTAAAAAAGAATAAGACAGAACTTCATCATCATCATCATCAAACTCCATTAGAGTGAGGGCTTGAGAGGCTCAAACCCTCTCTTGCAAAAGCCCTGGACAGAAACCCTGCTGTCTTGCGTAGTGCATAAATGTCGCCATACAGGTCGAGAATTTTGGGTTTCCCAGACCTGTCGAGACGGAGATCAGCAAGTCTGGGGCAGTCAAACAGAATATGTGGCACGGTTTTCTCTTCTTCCCAGCAGAGGGGGCACCGTGAATCAAAATTTGGCCATAGCCGCGAGAAATATGAGCCAACAGGACAGTGGCCTGTCCTTCACTGTGCTATAATAGATTGCTCAGGCCTGGACAGCCTCCACCATGGGGAAGTGCGGTCAGGGCGCCTCATGCACTCCCAGACTCCACGGGCTTTTTGGGACTTGTCCCAGCACTCAAACCACTTTTCCATTTCTGTTTTTTTTTGTATTATAGCCAGGGCTTGATGAAAGCTTACAGCCTGTTCAGTGGGTGGAATTTGCCCTCCCTGGTGGGCCAAAGAGTCTGCGATTGTGTTGCCAGTCACACCTATGTGACTCGGTACCCACTGCATTATTACAGGGGTGCCATAGCGTTGTTTGATGTTATGTGAAGCCATGATGACAGTGTTGATATTGGGGGGCCATGGTCCGGGGCTTTGCAAAGCATGTAGTACAGATTTTGAGTCAGTGACCACAACAATCTGTGTTGCCCTCAAATTTCCCTCGCCGAGTTGAGAGTCAATGACTTTTAAGGCTTCACAGACTGCCATGGTCTCCGCATCAAAACTGCAAACACTACCACATGGTCCAAAGATTTTGACTGTGTGAGAGCCAAGAAAGTCGATGTAGGCTTCATAGCCTGCTCTTCCAGAATCTATTGATGCCGACCCATCAGTGTATGCAAAAATGGCACTGGGCTTGAAGGTATTAATGGTCTCCAGAGCTAGGATTTGAAGGTCGTTAGATGAACGGCTTTGCTGAGTGGCATTGGGGTCTACTAATTTCAAGCGTATGTCTGGGGTTGTTGGGCGACACCAAGGGGGGAAGGGGATGAAAGCGTTGAATGTTTTGTCGGTTGGTGGAGAGGCCAGCTTCATCAGATAGTCTAGTGGCATGATGCATAAAAGACTGCATCTGGATACGTCTTCTGCATCTCCAACCATCCACTAGTTTTCTAGCTGGGAGGTATTCATCCAGCCTTTTATACCGCTCATAGCAGGTCAGTACTGACCTTTCCCTCCTAAGGGTTAATGGAGCTATATTAGCCATTATTTCAGCCGCATTCACTGGACTTGTCCTAAAGGTTCCACAGACAGATCTTAGTGCTTGGGACTGTATTTTATCAAGTTGTTCAAGAGCAGTCCTAGAGCCATAAATTTGCACAGGTAGGCTGTAGTCTATCTGTGATCGGACTGCTCCTAAATACAGGGATCGGAGCATGTCTGCTCGGGCTCCCCACTTCGTGGATGCCAGCTTCCGCACAATGCAAAGTTTCCCTGAGGCCTTTCTTACAACATCCTGGATGTGCTCACACATTTTTAGTTTACGATCTAAAGTTACACCAAGGTACTTAGGTAGCTTTTCCATGCTGAGAGCCACTCCGTTGAGGCAGAGCTGGAAAGACAGAACTTAAAACATAGTGTTTTCTTATTAAGCCTTGTATAATTATGATTGAATTGCGCAGTGCACACAAAAAATTATAATAAATAAATATAAAGTTTTAATGTAGGCGTATAAAAAAAAAGGTATATACAAGTATGATTTATGACTCATCAAAATTAAGAAAATTAGGCAGGTGTTTCGTAAAATATTCAACTATTGTCACGTGTTCCATTGCAGAAAAAGGTTCGGGAAACCCCGCACAGCATAAAGCTTCCTTGACAATCGTCTATTTACTCATTGTTGTTGTTTGTTATTGTTTTTTTTTTTTTTTCAGATAACAACCTATTTGATAAAATGAATGCCTCGAAATTAATGAAATGCATTTAAAATATAAACTTTAGCTCAGTGAAACTAAATATTATAAGTAGCTATTATATTACCTTGTATATGTATCTCGTTATAGTCAAACAGCCTAAGAGTCTGAACAATGATAATCTTTTAATAAATAGACAAAGACCTAGCTAGTAAAAAAAAAAACTTTACAGTTATAAGAAATAAAATCATTTCGGTAATTCCCAATTTTTTTTTTCTTAAAAAAAAAAAAAAAAACTTGAGAGAAAACATTCATTTAAGAGCAGAGGAATGGGTGGGTGGGTGCAGGCCGCAAAGTGGAACAGCTGTGAGGACGTCGAAATGTGTAATGACCTAGCTAGGTCTCTATCAGGTTGTCATCCTCCTGTCGTTGCTGTACGGATCTGAAACGTGGATAGAACGCAAAGAAGCTGAAATGCTCCCACAAGATCTACCTCCGTGAAATTCTGAGCATAAATTGGCCAGACAAAGTATTTGACACACAAGTTCTATTCCTAATCTTTGTTTTTTATTGATTCAATAATGTAGAAGTTATTTCTCTTTTTTATATCAAATAAAAATAAATTAGGCCTACCAATAATGAATTGATTGAGTATTTTTGTTTATTGATTCATTGTTGAAATATCGGCTTGTTCGGTGAATGTTTGAAGGAGAAATAGAGTTAGCAACTATTTAAGTGGACTAAACACAACAACGTTAGCCATATCTGTGAATACTGAAGTAATGGTTTCCCTTTTCGGTATCAAATTACTAATTAATTACCAGTACTTAATTGTCTAATTGGTTACTTTTTTTTATTGATTCATGTCTTGTCTATGTCAATGAATAATTGTTCAAAGTTTCAACTTGATCCGAGACTGGGTGTGGGAGAAATAAAGTGTACACACTTTTTACCAGACAGACACAGATAGACAGAGTGAGTTGATATAAGCTTTGTAAATTAATAAAAAAAAACAACAACGTATATCGTAAGTGTGCATACACATTTTTATTTGACTTATAATTAAATTGTACTCGAATATTCACACACATAAGCTTTCCATAATTTACATTTATTTCTCTGCTTCCCATATTACACTGTGTTGGACTTAGTTGATGAACTTCGAAGTTGAAATAGATTCTTCTCCAAGTCTTTAATAGACATTCACATTCAAATGACTTGTCTGTTTTCATCATTTTTATTTCTAGACAGACAAAAAAAAATGTACATGTCTGTTATTTAGTTAAGCATTTCTGAGCATAAAAATCTGGGCATTTTCCCGAATAAGTCAGAAACCCGAAAATGGAGCCCAGACTAGCGGCACCACATCAATTTCTTGTTATAACGAATGGTCTTACTGAAAATAACCGTTTGAAACCATGACGACCGCAGTACAAACGAACTCTGAATATTTTGATCAAGGCTGAAATATGTTTCATTTGAAATAACTTTAAAGCATAACATAACATATGTGAAGGGCTGGAATAAACACTTCACTCGGCTGGGGTCGGGGCTGTGATTAGCCTACGACGAGAGTTGGACAGTTGGACAATTACTTTCGACATACTAACCATGTCATTGCCTTCTGAACTGCGTTAACGAACAATACGCAGAATGGATGTGAACAATTTTCTCAAAAACATAATTCTTGCCAGTGGGTAACCCATAAATGATTAATAGTTTAACAAAGGGCAGCAACTTCAATACTATTACAAACCCGCGGGAAGTTTTTTTAAAACAAAAATAGCTGGATAGAAAGATACGAAAGTGGAAAGGCTAATGCGGGGGGAAAGATTTATAAGTCAGTCACATTATAGAAACATCAGAATGCTAACGCTACAACACGGGTTAATCTAAGATTAAGACACTGTTTGCACTGCTATAAATCACAAGTGTCAGTTTTGTTTGTCTAGCGACGTACCACAAGAGAAGAGGGAACAACCATTATTATGCTACAATGCACAATCAGAACAGCATGCAGGATTTGTCATGTCGCATGACATAAACAAATCCGGCGGAGTGGGTATATCACAGTAGAATGTGATACGTTAATATTTTAATGGTGCAATAAAACAAGAAAATATTTTTTAAATACTTTTTAAGACGAACACTTGTATTAAGCGTAGTGTTATCAATTAGTTTGGATCAGTCACGTAATTGAATCTGTAATACATCTAGACCAACAATAATAGATCTGTGAGATTAGAAACATTTTTACCAATTGTTAAACACAGTTTTACGCCTTTAGCTTTCTCAAAACGCTATGATGCTATCACTGGCCTGGACCAGTGAAGAAAAAAAAGGGGGGGGGTTGAGAAAGAAGAGGTACTCGAGGGCACAAGCCTCTTCAAGCCAACGCATAACCACTTTGCCAGCGAAACGCTTATGAAAGTAGAACCTTTGAAGAGAGTCTGAGCCAATGGTAGGAATGAAAACCAAAACCTAAACGAGAAAACTACACTACTTAGAAGCTGTAAATTACAAAGAAAAGAAGAAGGGAAATGAATATATGTCAAATAAATTGTCTGCCTGTCGTATAGTAGGTACATCACGATGATCCATGGTTTAAACCCTGCCCTCTGCCATCCCACGCCGGAGATTTGCGCTAGGACGAATCATCTTTAATTTTGAAGGAACATGCAAAATGTCTGACTGAAGCAAACTGAAATAATTCAAAATAATGGTACATTTCTTCTTTCAGACCATGAGTTTTATTGGGCTGATGATGTAAAGGTCATCTGTTTCTGTGGCCCATGGTTAACGAGGGCGTCATGTGGCTAGCAAAACGACCAACCGCATTTACCTTTCCTCAACTATTGTCAGGTACCCATTACAACTGGGTGGACTCAGGGGCGCCCTAAATATCTCGAAATTTAAAATACCAGACTTCACCAGGATTCGAACCTGGAACATTCCAGTTGGGAAGCCAAGCGCCTAAAATGATGGTCCATAATCATAGTATCTTTACTCTTACCTAAATGTCAATCTATTAACACTGTTCTAGTTACCTAAAATCGAATTTTTAAGACGAATGGATCAGGTTCCTGAAAACAAATCAGAACTGCTTCGATGTTTTGTTCTTTTGAAATGAAGTTCTCCTCTCCATTCACAACGTGGTACAGTCGTGGGTCTTTGGAAATTGTGTTTGTCGTGTCTGGATCGAGTGCATCCAGAACTGAAGCCATCAACTAATGGAGAAAAGTTTGGAACACAAAGTTGAAGTTTTTTTTATGGCTTTAAATATTGACGTCTTTGACGATATTAACATAACAAAAGCTACGAAATAAGAAAGAAAGAAAAAAAATGAGAAGAAGGTAATAAATAGCAAAAAAATGAAAAAAAAATCTTTTTAAAAAACAAAAACAATAATTAATTCTAAATTTTTTTTTTTAAATGATTCATGTCTTGTCTATGCCAATGAGTTTTTTTGCAAAATTGCAACTTGATCTGAGAATGGATGTGGGAGAAATAACGTTTACAAACTTTCTACCAGACAGAGAGACAGACTGACAGAGTGACAGAGTGTAAAAATAGATAGAAAGAAAATGAAAGTAAAACGAGAAAAAAGAGAGTAAAAAAAAAGAGACTGCCGATGATAATTTTGTTCAGTCATCTTACACCCATTATATATCGAAAAAATTTGTTAGTTAAATATATGAAGCTTCAATGTCTCGTATGTCTACAATAATGGAACAGTGACCTGTCTATATACATATTGAGAGTTTATTTGTAGGAATCAACACACACTAACTCCCTTAATTCTTATTATTGATCAGACTGGTAAGTCTTACGATAACCTTAGTGAGAAATGCGTGCACTGATACACTTGCGTGGTGGGGAGGGGGCTGGACCGAGACCATTGGTAACAGAAACCCTTAACACTGACCTGCAATGTCACAACCTGTGGGAGGCTTAGACCAAAAGCTCGTTGCCAAGTCACAGGTCAGGTACGGGGGGGGGGGGGGAAGGTCCCCAAGGAAATTAATTAATTTAAATGTTTATATAGCAGAAAGGGAGCTAAACTTTGCTATCTTGAGATAAATGGCAGTAATTAGCGGTAGTTTTTCCTTAGATAAGTTTTTTTTTAAGTATTCTTTTTTTTTTTTTTTTGCTTGCTCTCTCTGTTTTATTTTCTTTAATTCTTTAGCTCTAAATCTCTCTAGATTTCTCTCTCTCTCTCTCTCTCTCTCTCTCTCTCTCACTGTCGTTCTCTCTCCCTTGCGTGCTTTCTCTTTCCCTGGCGTGCTTTCTCTTTCTGCCTTGAGTTCCTCTAGCTTACTGTTAATAAGACAAACTTACATCTCCACCTGTTGAAGTTTTTTTCTCCAGTTTTCTAATATCTAAAGAAATTTCTATCTCTTTGTCGTCATTAAGTCTAACAGATATGTTCCTCTTTTGTATCATTTGTTGAGTCTCTGAAAAGAATATATCAGAAACAAAATAAAACCCAACATCAACTGATTATTGTAAGTTTCTTAAAGGGGAATACAAAAAAAAAAAAAAAAGAGTCTATGAGCTTATTAATGTTTGTTTTATCATTTTACAATTTTGAATGTAACAAACGAATCGTAATGAGTAAACTGTTTTATTTTTCCATTAAAAAAAACAACAAACTTTTATGTATTTATTACATGTATATCTAGACTAAATTCATTAAAAACCTTTAAAAAAACACTACAAGCTAGAGATTAACAAATGATATACCCCATACTTCTAAAAGTACTTTATTCCAGAATCCAGATGTGTGTATCTGTTTTAGATAATGCACCTTCATTTGTAAT
>NC_074724.1:3173552-3196052 GCF_947242115.1 Biomphalaria glabrata | reverse complement strand
TAAAAATTTTAAACTAGGCAAGGGGCTTTTCACAAAGTCTATATCAACTCACTCTCACTGTCTGTCTGTATGTCTGTTTGGTAAAAAGTTTATACTCTTTATTTTTCCCACACCCATTATCGGATTTATTATTGTTGGTCTAGATGGACTCTAGATTTATTACAAATTTAATTACATGACTGATCCAAACTAATTGATACAATTACACTTCGCCCATTCTTTGTTTGTCTTTGGAAATACCGGTATTTTTTGTTTGTCTTTGGAAATACCGGTATTTTTTGTTTGTCTTTGGAAATACCGGTATTTTTTGTTTGTTTAAACTATAAAGCCTATTTTTGTAAGTACTTCAATTTATTTTTAAAAAATTACATATAAGCTCTGCAACAAAAAAAGTTTTAAATGGAAAATAAAAACAATAAACAAAAAGAAAGAAAACAAAACAAAAACAAAACAAAAACAAAACAAAAACAAAACAAAAACACTAGTTAAGATTTTATGCTCTAACAATATTAGAATAAAAGAAAGGTCTCACAATGTTCGAGTGGTCGAGAGGTGCGCTTGAACTTGGCTTGGCTACCTAGAAGAGGGTCGAGGTTCGACACCCGACTCGGGCAGAGTTGTGCTTACTGAGCTCCTAAAGGCAGCACGGAAAACCAACTCCTAGATACCCCCTCCCCACCACTGGTCCACAAATGAGATTGGACCAAAAGCGCTCTGAGCATGCTATAAGCATGAAAGTAGCGCTATATAAAAGCTATAAATAATATATTTGGTTGTTGATTCGACTGTGGGAAGCAAGCTATTTTATCTAGGTCATGATTATGTTGTTGCATTTGATTGCAGCATAGTAACATACACTATAAACATACCTCAGGGATTCGAACTCCCAGCCAACAGTATTTCAACCACGTTTACTACCACGCAACCATCCCTTTAAGTAAGTATTGACTTTAAAATTCGTGTCTCTCGCCAATGTCACTCGACCTCGTTGCAAGTCACAATGACATGTCTTCTTTAAGACAGACACAGACACAGGTAGACCAACTCATAATCCAACAAAGAACAATTAATGTTATCCTTATGTGAATCTACTTCATTCAGAAATGAGAACAAGCACAACAGAGATGTCATCGAAAAGTTGTCATGTAGCGCAGTTGGCATCTAGTCGTAAACCATAAAAGTTCATTAAAGTGAATGCTACTATGTACGATTTTTGCCCGACATTAGCCACACTTAACTGACTCTTCACTTTAAAACACAATAACTATAGAAAGACTCCTGTCACTCCATCGTGTGTCTCTGTCTGTCTCTCTCTCTCTTTTTCATGGTCTTATGACTTCGTTTAACAGCCTCAAACATCATCACAGGTTCCGCTTATTGGTTTAAAAACCAGCGCTTCTCACACAGTTGCGCATGACCCTGAGCGATGCACGAGCGAAGCCGCTTAACGAAAACTCAAACAAATTGTAATGGCGAAAAAATGAGATAGGAAACGAGCAAAATATAAAAATAATATTTTTTTAAAAAAGCATATCTCAGGGGAAGAACTGCAAAATTATCTCAATATTGCAGGTGTTAGAGTATTTGTTTTATTTTTTTAAATTTAATTGCCACTAATTGATAAACTAATTGATTTTTTTTTTAATAGAGTCATGTTTTGTATTCAACTAGAAACAATTATGAAATATGTCAACTTGACCTGAGAACAGGAAGTTGGAGAAAAACGTGTACAAAATGTAATAAGAGGAATAGCTCCACATATATAACCACATCTCTCAATACTATTGGATTTATTTCCCTCTTTCAATACCAACAAAATAATTTTTTATTATTTATCACCAATGATTAATTAACTAAGAGGTTTTATTGATTCATGCCTTGCTACGTACACAAAAATAATTGTGTAAACTTCCAACTTGATCTAAGAATGGGTGTACGAGAAATGACGTGTACACAAATTGAACCAGACAGAGAGAGAGAGAGTGAGTTAATATAAGCTTTGTAAACATACACAATGTTCATAGAGAAATTATGGGATAGAAGACGGGGGTCTTACAGCGTAATGTCAAATATATTTCAGAAGTCAAGGGTACATGGGGGAAACAGTTTGAGAGTCGTAAATCTCTAAAACAAGACAGGGGGTGGGTTAGGGAGCTGTTAATCTATTCTATATAGAAACGACAACATGTCGACGCCCCATGCAGCATATGGCTCTATGCAGGAATATAAAATAGAAATCACTTAGGGCCTTTGTTGAAACACAAAAACTTTACTACCGTCATAAGGCTTAATATAATATTATTCTATTTGGTTCGCACATAAATTTACAATTTAAAATCGGTAAATCTATACTATAAAGTAGAATGTGAGGTGTATGTATGTTACTTATAGACATCAAAACCGCTTGACCAATCTTGATAAAACTTGGCAGGAATGTTTCTTGGGTACCAACTTAGACCTTAGTGTATGTATTGTAGCCCTAAAACAAACTTAAGACCCTAAAAAAAATAAAGTTGTCCGACTCTATTACAGCTATAGTATTTTATGGATCTAGGCCATGTCTACAATGTTGACATAAAAAAGATCGAAAGGACCTAGATCTAATTTTAAGAAATACACTTTGCGCAGATAGTTTTTTACTTTGACACATGAAAATACAAAAGAATATCCATTGATTTTATTATATAATAAAATTAACCTTCAATTTTGTGTTTCAAAAGCATTTTTTGAATTAATTAGTTCGTTATATCTGTGACTGCAGATTTCCTGACAAACATTCTTTTATTAGACAATACCGTAATGAATCGCGTACTAAAAATTAATTCGTTTAATTGTTTACTTTATAATCCCATCCCTAGATCTAAAACTCTAATTCAACTCTAAGATGATAAAACTTCTCTTCGCACAGATAGTTTTATACTTTAACACATAAACATATTAATTAAAGTCCATTCATTTCATATTTTGATCAAATAAACATTCAAATTTGGTTTTCTAAAGCTACACTCGTTTACGAAAGCTGCGAAGCCGAGTTGAGATAGGCCTAGATCTATATTCATTCATGAATCGCGTACTAAAAATTATTTCGTTTAATTGTTCACTTTATAATCCCATTCATTTAACAAAGCTATCGCTCTTTTCGTTTTTAATAGATAATAATGTATTGACTGCGTTAAACCCATTTTCGCAAAACTAATTTTATTTTCGTAGCTAAAGAGAAATAACGTGAAAGGATCATTAGCTAAGTTTTACATACATCTAAATCCAATCCACTACATTAGTAAACACAAACTTAGACCCGCAGGCCGCGGGTAATGCCAGGCTAGTATTTGTATAAATGGTATGAATTTGCTCCATATTTCCTGACCCTTTCTGTTTTATTTTAATGCGTCGAGCTTTTAGAAAGTATTAATTAGGCTTAAAAGTGATATAGAAAACCTAAAACCATTGAGTGATTAGTTTAATGAAGCACATTCAGGAATTAGGAGCTAGAGAAATCTGAATTGAACTTGAAGAATGGGAAAACTGACTAATTGTGAATGCACCTATATACTTTGTTAAATAGAAAAGTGATCTAAAAAACTAATTATAACGCCTTGTTAGGTGAAATGTTTGGAAAATCTTTAGATTTAAGTCCAGGTTGGTGCCCTGGTCAGAAAGAGCCTAAATTCCGTTATTTTTTTCTTTTACAAAGATTATTTTAACTCTGCCAGCCTGGTAAAAATCTTGTAATAATCTTGTACACGTTAACTTTCCCACTTTCCCATTCCCGGATCTAGTTCAAATGTTGCACAATTATTTATAGCCGAGGACAATGCATGAATTATTAACAAGTATTTGAGTCAAATAGAGGTAATTCATTAATTTTGTTTTCCATGGGAAAAGGGAGTTGCAGTATTGAGAGATACGCAGTGCTTTGCTGTTCTTTCCTTTAAATACGCTTTGTTTATATATATATTTTATTTTTTTTTGCAAAAAAAGCACTGTATACATACATATATATATGTATACAGTTTTTTTTTGTAAAAAAAAAAAATAGGTGCTGGTACTCAGTGATAGATTGCTCAACTTTTAACTACTAATAAATTAATAATAAACTTTAAAATACAAGAAAATAGTATTTTTCCCACATTGAAAAAGGTGCGGGTACGCCGAACCGGTGCGTACCGTCACAAAAAAAGGCCATATATATATATATATATATATAATAAGTATATGTATGTAATATTTCGCTTTCTCAGATTAAAATATATAGTGCTGTTATTTTGAATAGTACATACATGCATGGATTATTCATACAGGAGACGTTAGGCTTACTACCCACCTAGAAAAAAAATCTCTAAATTCAAACCTCTACTGTCTTGCATCTATACGCAAACATCGGAAAGGCTTTGGAAGTTAATCCTGAGAAAAAATTAGGAGTCTGGTGACATCTTGGTCAGCTTGTAACACATAGTGCTACCCCCTCCCCCTCCTAGCAGAACCTGTTATGTAGCCAGCACAACAACCAGAAAGTCTAATGCACATTCCTCGTTCCATATGCTAGGACAAATTTGTACACATGCTCCTAGTGCTATTAGAGCATGGAATGGGTTGCCTGAGCCAGCCAGAAAAGCCAATGACGTGGCCGAATTTAAGTTATTGGTTAACATGCATGACTAGATGCATGACGCGTAGGACGTAATCATCTTCTATTTTGAAGTAACGTCTGTATTAGATAAGATAAGATAAGATAAGATAAGATAAGATAAGATAAGATACTGGTCTTATTTTGTGCTGTAAACGGAAGAGCTTTAGAAAATTTGACTCTGCAGTGTAAAAAAATTGCACTAAAAAAAAACACAAAAAAAAAACCAACTATCTTATCAACACTTGATTGTTGTTTTGTTTTTCTACACTGAATACACCAACAATTTTGTACTAGCAACTATGAAAATCTCCGATCCAATGATCTAGACAATGTTTATGTTGTTGCTTTTGTTTGCAACTTAGTAAAAAGGTACAACATAAACATATCTCGGGATTCGAACTCCCAGCCAACAGTATTTTTACTACCACACAACCATCAATGCGAATCGAAGGAGTCTGTTGTATAGCGTAGTGCTTATATTTATGCACTCAGATCTGTCTGATAAACTAAATCTTTAGGGCGGGTTTCAAATAGATTTAATGGGCCTCTCTTTTTAGCCCCAACTAAAAGTGTCATCTTGACCTGATAATATTTTTTTTCTATGCTGACAGTAAGAAAAAAAAAAACAGTTCCCCTTTCAGACCTTGCGATCTATATGCTGATAGTACTTTTATTTTAAATCCCTTTGTATAGTGTTATTTCTTTCCCGGAGACCGCTCGGAGCAAGTATTATTGAACAGAATGAATTCTTCAAATTTGTAATCACATAAAATTAAAAGATACCTGGGATAATAATTTGATCCCTTGATAGATTCATTGCGTCTATTTATTTGTATTCATTTTAATGTGTCCAGTGACCTCAAGAAAGTCATCTACGTATATTAAAATTCATGATAATTTATGTTAGAAAGTAAATGTGTGATTTGTTTTCTAATGAAAACAATAAATCTAAGTTCTTTTGAAGAATGGATACTTTCTAGCATATTATAAAACAATCTAATACAAAAACAACTTATACGTAGGGTGTTTTTATGTGCATAACATTTAAGCTTTTTAGTTACATAAAAATAAACAATATAATAAAAATAATATTTATACTATACAATGCACCACATAAGGTGTAACCTTTCAGATAGTATATAATACATGTACGTTATAGTCTAAATGTACTTTATAACTAAAAAAGCATGTACAAGATCTTCTACAAAATGACAGCTTACCAACTAAAAGTGGATATAAATCCAACAAAGAAAGGGTTAGAAACATCTAGCGTCATAATTAAGACCAAACATGCAACATCAGCAAACACTATGGCCACATCTAACTACACACTGGCCATTCTCATAAAATAAAAAAAAATTGAGGGGTCATCCACGACAAGGGTCAAATAAAGCCATCCTTCCAATGAGTCACATTTAATAAAAGAAGACAATATTTAAGTATCAAGATACTGACAAATAGTCCATCCATCCCTTTTCTGCCTATTTCTGGTTAGCCCGAAATAGAAGAGGCAGTCGGAGCCATTGGAGCTGTCGCTCTTATGCAGTGGGTGCCCTCATATTGCGGCGTAATGGGCAATGAAACGGCAGACGCCCTCGCAAGGGAGGGCGCGTTTGCAGCCACACACCTCGAAGCACCTAGCACGTTTTTACAAGCTACGGCACAAATCCGAGCACTCATTTATGAGAAGTGGTTTAAGTCCTGGGAGCAATCCGATAGAGCTCGTAGTGTCTGGCAGCATGTGCGTCACCCAGATCGCGAAGATCCGTGGTGGCGGCTGAAGAGGTCAAAACAATCTATTATTGCGCAGTATAGGACGGAACATTGTCCTATTGGGGCTTACTTTGCCCGGTTCCGTCCGAACTATGAAACCAGATGCCGTCACTGTGGAGAGAGCGTCGAAACAATGTCACATATCTTGTACGAGTGTCCCCAGCTCCGAGAGCTAAGGTGAGACGTGTCTAGACAGTCACTCGACTTGTATGGTAGCTAAGAGGCATTACGCCGAACAGCCCAGTTTCTTGCCAGAGCACTACGGGAGGATTGAGTCCTACCTGCTCTGATTTTTCATTCGGAGTTCATCTCAGGTTAGCTATATCTTGCTTATACCTTTTTAGTTAAACCCTTTTCTAATTCAGTTGGAGAGTTTTTACAAAGGCTGCAGGGCAAACATTAGAGACTCAACGAAAAGCCATTCTTGAAGACAGGCGCAGAAGACGGAAAGAAAACTTAAATTGACCGCCAGCAGCAAACGACATTGTCTGCATGAAATGTGGGAAACTATGCAGGTTTGCGTAGTCTTGTGAATTACTGCACTTATCCTTAATTTTCGGAATCGAAGACATTCTCATTATTATTATTTCTAGTTTATGCATTTCTAGCCCATTTATCCATGGTATAACCATTTCTGGTCAATCCATATCTAACTACCTGGAACACATCTTTCGATTTAGATCTTTCCAAAACTTTACCTGTCCGAACATCAAGTTGTTAATGTACCCCTACACCATCAAGTCATTGGTCACTTCCATTTGCGAATGTGTAACTTTTTCTGAAATGTCTGGGTTTTCGTGTGAAGAGGCATCACAAAGTGTTCGATGAGTGAGTTAGGCTGGAGTTATTAGCCAAGCATCACAAGATACAGGAACTCTTAACCATCAAATATTGATTAGTGTTAATAATAATAATAATAACAAGGATTGTCTTCGAGTCCAAGTGTTGAACTTAACAGTTTAAAATAGCAACAAATATGGGGAGATGGCACTACTGTGAAGACCAGGCAATAATTCGTAATCCACTATATACATTTTCAAGCCCTAGCGGGGGACTGACTGACTGACTGATAATTACCAACTCTCACACTTACTCTGGACGATTAAATACGAAAGCGTAACCTGTTATTACTTAACCTGCGCCTAGAACAACAAAGCAATTTTCTTGATCGCAACAACGGCGGTTACATTTACGAAAAGCGATTTTGTATTCGCAATTTCGACCCAATATGTTTTTAAAGGCGACATTTCAATGTCTGAAGTACAAAATTATACTTCCTTCAAGCACTTATTAACACTTTTATTAGTGTGTAACTTTTATTCGTTTTATTTATTGTATATCTTTCTTTATTTGTATACAGATCTAGATCTAAATCGAATTCTCCTTTATATCTCGATTAGATCTTGAATTATGAACCCACATAATTGTTGAGAAGGTGTTATATTGTTGGCAGACAAGAGATCTGCAAATGATTGGCCTAATAAGGGCTTGTGCATTCTTTTTTTAGGATGTTGCGAGCCAGAATTTGAGCACCAGAAAAAAAATATATTAGGAGGGGGGAGCGTTGTAATGCGGGCAGCCAATTTATTAAAGGATCTACAAGTGTTTCGGGCTTAAAAGACATGTACCAAAATATTTCAATCGTGGCCCAGCACGGGAATCTGCTCACTGATTCTAGAATTCTGTATTTGCTTATTCGAAATTCTCTACATTTTATGTCGCGTTCAAGGTCCGTTTTATTTTTGGTGCGTCTTCTAACTTCCAGTCTGATACACGGTACACTCTTTTCGCTTCTTTTCTCTGACATACTGTCAAAGTGTGATTTGCCTAACACGATCTATTCTTCGTTATTTATAGCCCTTTTGATGGGTTTTTATATCATTGATAAGATCTATCTCCTGGTTAGTGCATGTTCCCGGTTCGGTAGTGTATAGACTCTATAAGAATCTACATTTCAATTTCTTTAGCAGATTTTTTTGGGGTCGATTTCCAGATCTCCTTTGCATGCATAACTTCTGGTCTTATGTTAAGTTTAAAACAATAAAACGTACAAATATCTACTAATCCTGGAGCTTACAGAGAATCGACTAGTCCCTGGCTATTTGTAAGCACGTCCTAAGGCCAAATTAGAAACAAGTTTAGGCCAGATTGAAGTCTGAGGTCACGTAGCGAATGAACCATAACTACGGCGCCTCCTTTCCATCAACTCATAAGATGAATTCGAACGAATTCTAGTTCGTGAGGGTTTAGCAAGACTGTATTGATGCATTTCACTCAATCTATCATTTAAAAACAAAAGCTATTGTAAAACACATCTTAGATGCTTATAAAACAAAAGAAGGAACAACAGAGTTTTTTACCATCGAGACAGGTGTGAGACAGGAGTGCATCTTATCTCCCTTCCTTTTCCTCCTAGCCATCAACTACATAATGGGGAGAGCAATGAACCAGACTGCCTTTGGTATTCCATGGCGTGAACAAAACCGAATGACGGACTTGGACTTTGCTGATGACTACTCGGGGCTACAAATAAATGCATTTAAGAAATGACGGAGAGCCTAGATAGAGAGCCACCCAAAATTGGCCTCCGCATAAATTTGGATAAGACTAAAATTATGCGAGTGGGATATAAGGCAAAGTGTGCCTCCATCAGACTAGGCGAGTCAAAGCTTGAAGAGCTGGACAAGTTCACGTACCTTGTCAGCATCATAACAAATGATGGGGATGCTTACCACGATTTAGCGTGCCGAATAGGAAAGGCAGGGAGCATTTTCCAAAGGCTGCAGCCTATTTGGACTAGACAAGCCATTGGACTAGAGACATGGAAGTCATCTGTCAAAATTGAGAAGAGACTAAATGTGGCTCAACAAAAATGGCTGAGACGGATTTTGGGAGTCAGTTACACAGATCGGGTCTCAAACTAGGAAATCCTATGCCGAACTGGGAGTCGAACACTCAGTGAGGTTGTGACAGAGCGTCGCATGAGGTTTGCGGGACATGTTCTACGACAAAATGAATTACGCGGTTCCCGGTCCTTTCATCCCCGGTCACTTTATCCCCGGTCATTTCCTCCCCGGTCATTTCATCCCCGGTCACTTTATCCCCTGGTCATTTCCTCCCCGGTCATTTCATCCCCGGTCACTTTATCCCCGGTCATTTCCTCCCCGGTCATTTCATCCCCGGTCACTTTATCCCCTGGTCATTTCCTCCCCGGTCATTTCATCCCCGGTCACTTTATCCCCGGTCATTTCCTCCCCGGTCATTTCATCCCCGGTCACTTTATCCCCTGGTCATTTCCTCCCCGGTCATTTCATCCCCGGTCACTTTATCCCCTGGTCATTTCCTCCCCGGTCATTTCATCCCCGGTCACTTTATCCCCGGTCATTTCCTCCCCGGTCATTTCATCCCCGGTCACTTTATCCCCGGTCATTTCCTCCCCGGTCATTTCATCCCCGGTCACTTTATCCCCTGGTCATTTCCTCCCCGGTCATTTCATCCCCGGTCACTTTATCCCCTGGTCATTTCCTCCCCGGTCATTTCATCCCCGGTCACTTTATCCCCGGTCATTTCCTCCCCGGTCATTTCCTCCCCGGTCATTTCATCCCCGGTCATTTCATCCCCGGTCACTTTATCCCCTGGTCATTTCCTCCCCGGTCATTTCATCCCCGGTCACTTTATCCCCTGGTCATTTCCTCCCCGGTCATTTCATCCCCGGTCACTTTATCCCCGGTCATTTCCTCCCCGGTCATTTCCTCCCCGGTCATTTCCTCCCCGGTCATTTCATCCCCTGGTCATTTCATCCCCTGGTCACTTCATCCCCTGGTCACTTCATCCCCTGGTCACTTTATCCCCCTGTCACTTCATCCCCTGGTCACTTCATCCCCCGGTCACTTAATCCCCTGTCCTTTCGTCCCCTGGTCACTTCATCCCCTGATATTTTCATCATCAGATCAAAATCAGATAAATAATAATAAATAAGATCAGATAAAATATTTAATTACGCATACCAAGAGTTGCGATAGCATGGAAGCCAATACGAGGAAAGCGCAAACAGGAACGTCCTCGTATAACTTGGCGCCACACCTTCATAGAGGACCTCAGAACAGTGGACACCAGGTGGAAGGAGGCTTCAGACATTGCCAATGACAAATTTCTAAGGAGACAGCTTGCCGCCCAATGTGCCGAACGGCGCGGGAGGACCTAAATCTAATTAAGTAAGATGCTTATTACATGTCCAGTGCTCTATGGCTCAATCTTTTAGTAGACAAGTTGGGGAAGGAAGTATCCGGTAAAAGGTTTCCGTGTCGCCTCAAGGCACTAAGCAAATACAACTCAGCTGGGTTTCGAACTCGTGCCCTCTAGGCACTAGGTTTATGCCTCTCTCAGTCACACATTCCCACATTTAAAAGAATGAATCATTACATCGCGTGGTGGCCTAGTGGTCAAACTGTAGGTCTCCTGTTCGAATACCGGTGAAGACTGGAATTTTGAAAATAAATTAGGGGGTCCCTAAATCCACCCAACTCTGGAGTGATATTTGGGAAAGTAAGAGAGGGCAGGCGTTGTGCTGGTCACATGATACCCTCGTAAACCGCCGGTCCTAGAAAATGATGAGCTTTACGCGAATTCCCTTCATCAAATTGTTATTCTATTTCTTTATGCTTACAATACAAAGTTTTGCTTGGCATACATAATAAGAGTAGTTTGGCCTGTGTGCCGAGTATAGCGGACTAAATTAGATTTGCCTTGAGACTCTGTTCGACACAAATGCCTTATGTAGCTAAATCAGGAAAACTCACAGACCAAGTCTGTGCTAGTAGAAATATTTTTACAAATTTTTGTTCAGTGCAATTTCATGTTATTAGCTTTCTCACTACGCTATGGGCTTGATTCTATCACTCTTTGGACCAGTTGGGAAAATTATTTTAAAACGAAGTAATTGTGCAATAGTTCAACTTGATCCGAGATTGGGTGCGGGAAAACAAGACAGACAAAATTAGTTGATATAGGCTCGGACGAACTAAGACTGCGGTAGTGTTAATAAACAAATTAACTCTTTCTCTCCGTTATTATTTGTCCACGCTTCGAAGTTCTTCTTTTAGCTCATTACTGTTTCACTCCCCTGTTATGATTAAGCTTCAATAACTTTGTCGTTTGTTATCAGAAAATGTTTTATTTGGTCTAGAGTTAAAGGGGAACGCATGCTCTTCTTACATATAACACAAAGTCAAGTTTATAAAATTAAATTTTAATTTAATGAGGTTAAATCAACGATGGGATCGTCGATTAGGAGAGAAAGAGTTAAACAGCTCGTAGACTGCGTGTAGGATTCTATTTTATTACAGTTTCGATTCTAGTTTGTCACCGTTTTATTATTGCTATTCTTCTTTCCCTAACATTCTTACTCTCTCTCTCTCTCTCTCTCTTTCGTTCCGATAAACTACCTGATTAAAACAAACCCCTAGGCTTACTGTGTTTGGCTATAGCCGAGAATTAAGGTAAGAATCAGATTAGAAAACTGACTTCAGATATTTTGGCGACACCCTGATTGAACATCAAACACATTAGCTATAAATATTTTCGGGTTACTATATTCTCACCTTCCCCTCCATTTACATTATAAAGTTCAATAGTATTTGTAAAATGTAATTTCACATATATATATATATATATATATATATATATATATATATATATATATATATATATATATATATATATATATATATATAATTAAAGTCATATTTCATGTGTTTTATTTATTTCTCCTGAAATTTTTTTTTTATGTTAAATTAGAATTATGAAAAAAAAAATTCATGGAAAAGTTCAGTCACCTTTTTAAGATTTGTTCAGAATTTATACAAATTGTGGTCTAAAGGGCAGATGATGTACAGTCGTACCTACAATGAGGGTGTCATGTGGCCAGCACAACAACTGCCCTTTCCTTTCCCCAACAAATGTCAGGTACCCATTAGAACTGGGTGGACTCAGAGGCGCCCAAAAGTAAAAATTCCAGGATTCGAACCAGGGATCCTTGGTTCGGAAGAGACTTACCACTCAGCCACAGCGCCTCCCTAATTGAAGAACGGGCATTAATGTGTTGCGAGGGTGCACACTGAACAGAGAAAAGAAAATATTCATTTCATAAAAAAATTGAGATTTCAATAAATGTGCTTAATCATTTTGTTTCTACTTTCTTTTTTAATAATAATAATAATAATAATCTTTATTATCCGTAAGGAAATTTGTCTTACAATTTGTGCATTACACCAAACAAAAAACATTATAACTATAAGAAACCAAAGTGTACATTCACACCACACCATTCTACTTATCAGCTTGCGAATTCTTCATGGGCGAACCCTTGGGTGGGCACGGATCTGGAAAACGGCACTAACGATTTTCGTAGAAATATGAGAGTTTATGTATATTTTGGGGGAAACATGTGCTACCTAATTGGCTACACTGGACAAACCAGCTTTACTGAAATCATTTGGTCTGAAGGTCTAGTCCTCTAGACTACTGCCTCGTAGTGTTACCGTGTCTAGAGTCTGGATCTATATTACCTGGCTAGAATTTTACATATAAATGGTTGAAGCCAAAAGTTTTTTCGGTGTGGAGAAGCTAGTGGTGTTGAAAAATGAATCTTTTTAAAAATAAATAATCAAACATACATTGGTTATTGAGAGCAAAGTGACCGCTCTTACAAGAGGTCATCGGTTTCATAAAGCAGAGATAGTCTTTTTTTAATAAGAAAAGCTTATACAATTGTATACAGATAATTTGTTTATTTCGGTTAATGCACTCATTTAATAATAATAATAATAATTCCTAGGAACATCTTCGTTGCCTGTCAGAGGGCGGTACTGCTGCAGACCTGCCACATCACCAGAAAATTCCTTAGTGGAAACTGTTAAAGGTACTACGATGAATTTTGTTTCTCTTTAGCGAAACTCGACCCTGGCAGCGCCAGAGAATGACTACTCGTTCATTTCTAACATAATAATACTAATAATCTGTATTATCCATACGGAAATTTTGTTTACAATTTGTGCATTACACCAGACAAAACATTATAACTATAAAAAAACGAAATGTACATTCACACCAGTCTCACCCATAGTTTACATGCGAAAAGTTTTATCAAATAGTTTCTAGTTAATGATTCATTGCCAGAGGGATCGAAGAAATATAGAGTCTGTTTGTCTTTGCTATCGGTGTCTTGTATCTCTTTTGTGATGGTAAATACACAAAATCATGACCCAACGAATGATTCTTTATTTCTAGAATGTTTTAAAAGCTTTTTTATGAATGCTTGTCTCAAACAGATGCCCAAATGGAGTTTGTTTTTTAGCAGCAGCATTTAGGATTCTATGAAGTGGCTTAACCTTTAATACCAAGCTAGTTATAGTGAATTATAAAGTTTTGTTTGCTCCATTGTACCATGGACAATGATAGACACAGACCAGTGGTTAAAGGATGCACAGCTTTAAAACTAAATCCATCAATTGTCATTATACAAGCTGCTACTCATGCAGTAGAATGTTTCTAATCATCAAAAGACAATGGATGCGCTCAGATGTAACTGATTTCGTTACTTTTCTTCTTAAACAACAAAACAGGGGCGTAGCTTAGAATGTTCCATCCTTTGGGGGCCCAGGGGGGCTTGACCTCTTTGGGGGCCCTGCATTTTGAGTAGTATTTAACTTTTAATGTAAAAAACACTCATTTGGGGTCCCCTTCAAGTGGGCCCCGGGGGAGTTTCAAAATCTCCCCCCTCCTACCCCCACCCTAGCTACGCCGCTGCAACAAAAAAAAACAACATCAACAACAACAGTAACAACAAAAACAATATTGACAGCAAATAAACAATTTTATTGATTGCAACGGCATTATATACAGCAAAAAAACAACAACAACAACTACAGTGGCAGCAACAACAACAGGAAAACAACAATAACAGAAGCAACAATAATCGTAACGATAACAACAACAATATTAGCAGCAACAACAACAGTGACTGTAGCATCAGCAGCAACAGAGAAAACACGAACAAACCAAAATCGGGCTTGTTTAGTTGCATCAGATTCTGCCCTTACTCAACAGAAAAACAAAACTAAGGATCCATAGTCTCAGAGACAGTAGAAGTCATACTTATAATCTTATTGCTGGTATAATCTTAATACTTGTAAAATAGCAATGCTGGTAAAATCTAAATACTGGTCTCATCCCAATGCTGAGTCTAATCTCAACGCATCACGTCACCATGCGTAACTGGAGTTTGATTTCTTCGGACAAGGAGAAGGGGGACCCTTATTTCTTGTGATAACTTACCCTCGTAACTAGTAGCTCCATTACTTATTCATTGACTTCGTTTTAATCTGTAGGTACATGTGAATTAACATATTGGAAAGACTAGGTCTACTACAGGTAATCTATTCAATTACATTTCAGCTGAGTTCCTTAGATTGGCTTGTTAAGAATTTGTTCATTAGATAAATATATGAACAACTGTCGATGACACTCAATGGATAATATGGATATGGTTGCTAAGGTGACGCCGAATAGTTGACATGTTTTACGATTTCTAGGGTCGACTCTCATATACATAGAGCCTTAAATGTTGTTCCTTCACGTCCATAAAAAAACACTGTCACCACCCACACACAACCACCATAAAGATTGCCAAACGTTTACAGTTGAAAGCTACAATTTCAAGGGCGAACTGGCTATACGGGCACTCATGTAAATGCTCGTTGGGCCGGCACCAAAATGGGCCGTTAGAGACACCAAAAGAGCCGCATGGATACCATTTGTTAAAGGTTTTATAATATTCTCTTATGGCGAGCTAGTATTTTTTCCCAACAGTATACTTTAAATATAAAATTTATAGGACAATCTTTTTTTTATATCCGTATCCATTCAATATCCACCCACCGAGGCCTTATACACACATGTTCTACCCACCCATGTTCTACCCACCCATGTTCTACCCACCCAGGCCCTACCCACCTATGTTCTACCCACCCATGTTCTACCCACCCAGGCCCTACCCACTCATGTTCTACCCACCCATGTTCTACCCACCCATGTTCTACCCACCCAGGCCCTACCCACTCATGTTCTACCCACCCATGTTCTACCCACCCATGTTCTACCCACCCAGTTTCTACCCATCCAGGTTCCTCCATGAAGTTCTGACTCGAATAGAGGTATTGTAAACAAAAATACATCGTTTTACAGACTCTACACTCTACAGTGTATTATTAACTAAATCTAACATTTCCCAAATTAATGTAGTAGCCTACATCCGTAGACAGTTGCTACTAGCAGTCTCCATCCTTTTAGGGCCTACACACTTAGCAATTAAAAAGCAACAAAAGGCGTATATTTCTTATAAAAGTTATAGAGCATGCGTACAGTTATAGATACTCAAACTTAACCTAATGAGGACAGGGAGTCCATCACAGGAATGTCCATCACATGATATACAATTTGTGGGCCAGATTGTATAATAATGCCTGGGCCTATTTCTCTCCCCCCCCCCCCCAACCCATTCCGTCCACTGTACACTATACAGAATAATAACCCCCATTGCTCGTTGGTTTCCTTCAGAATTCTTTCCATAAATGACAAGCAGTCAATAATCGGGAATTCCAAAGTAGGAAATCTCGGATGTGCTGAGATATTTGTAGAATCGGAAATAGGCTTCATTACCTGTATAGGTACTTTTTTCCGGTGGATCCGAAATAGTAAATAATTGTTTTTGTTGTTTTTTACTAACTCATCAATTATTAATTATCATTTTTACTAAAACTTTCGTTTTAGTAGTTTAATGTACCAGTACTATAAAGGGGTGAAACGGTTAAAAGATATTTGTGAATATATTAGTTGTATTATTATTTTACATAACAATGCCATCTAAAGTACCTACAATTTGACCTAGTATCCCTTTTGCATGTAAAGACAACCATGAAAAAGACCATTCTATATTATTTAATTAACACAATTATATCATTTCGTTTTAATTATGGTTGTATGTGGGTTTTGTTCAAATTGAAAGATGATTGTTTGGTATAATTGGTGTTTTTTTTTTTCCTAAGCTTTATATATATTATGTGAAAATGATGTATCAATGTTTTATAAAGTTAATTTTTAATTTTGTTATGTAATAACGAAAAGTAAGATACGAGAGATAAATATATTTTCAATGGCACGTGCGTTGCATGTAACAATGTTATATTGTACAGTGTATTATGAAATATCTAATGAAGAATGTTGTACTTAATAATAACAATACCATGTTACATTCAAAGCTTTATTTCACTGAATGACAAACAACTACACACATAGTAGAGTTCACAACACGGACTACGAAATACGGTCAGTACAGGTTAACAAGTGTAACAAACACTAAGGGGTGACAATCCAAATAAGCAAATTCACGACATTCACCCCACGTTTAAATCTTATACATATAACACAACATTAAGTAGTCAAAGCAAATACAATGATTAATAAAACATAAGCATCTAAACACATCTGCAATACTGGTTAATAGCAAACTGTTTATCAAACACATTAGTCTATTATACAGCAACTGTTTATCGAACACATCAGTCTGTTAAACCCTGTAGTTGGGTCTTGATTTTCGTTCTCTTAGGTTGTATCGGAGGTTTGGATCGGCAGCATTAGTACAATCAGTATCAGTACTAACAACATTACTTGGTGACTCGATGGTAGGGGCTTCAACCGGGTCCACTTCCCCCGATAGGGGTGGTTTGGTTGTTCGGTTAACAGGAGGGTTCAGAGAAGAGTTCTCTGTGTTGCTTTCTGTTTCGCTTTGAAGTGAGGGTGTCGCATTCCTGGGGGAACCGTCTCTCAGCACAGGGGGTCTCACATTCTCTGTGAAACAGTCTTTTTCTTTGGGCGCCAACAATCTTAAAGAAACTGTTTCTTCTCGGCCCGTAGATGTTTTGATAAGAGCGTATTGAGGGTTGCTGTTCACCAGCTCTACCTCTTCTGTTAAAGGGTCATACTTAGAGGATCTATTATTTCTTTTTAACAACACGGGGCCAGGAGATGTTAACCACGTTGGTAGGGATGTTCCAGAAGTACTTCTGCGATAGTATCCAAAGAGTCTCTCATGTGGAGTTTTATTCGTCGCCGTACACAGAAGTGACCGAATTGAGTGCAACGCGTCTTGCAATACTAGTTCCCACTGAGACGTACTCAAGTCCTGGGAGTGTAAAGCTAAGGTTATAGCTTTCCAAAGGGTACTGTTCAGTTTCTCTATTTGACCATTTCCTCTGGGATTGTAAGCCGTGGTCCTGCTCGTAGCAACTCCTCTTTCGTTAAGGTACTTCTGTACTTCAGCAGACATAAAGGAAGTACCTCTGTCGGTATGGACATAGGAAGGTAGCCCGAATAAGGCGAACAACTCATTTAGGCATTTAATAACAGTAGTAGATGACATATCTGGGCATGCAAAGGCAAAAGGAAACCTAGAGAATTCGTCGATCATGGTAAGCAGATATTTATTGCGTGAGTTGGAAGGGAGAGGTCCCTTAAAGTCCATGCTTATTCTTTCGAATGGCTGAGTGGCTTTGATTAATTGTCCTGTTGGCGGCCTGAAGAATCGAGGTTTAAGTTCAGCACATGACTGGCACTGGTCGATCACTGTTCTGACGTCATCGGTGGAAAAAGGTAGATTTTTTGATCTCACAAAATGTAGCATTCTTGTTACACCAGGGTGACACAAACTATTGTGGAGTAATTTTAGGTCGTTACGTGACATTGCGGATAAGTAGCGATTTCTGCTGAAAGTGTCAGCAGCAGTGTTCTGTGTACCTGGTCTGTAAACGACGTCATAGTGAAAGCAGGATAGCTCTAACCTCCACCTTTGGATCTTCTCATTCTTGATCTTGCCTTTATTTTGTCTACAATACATAAAGGACACGGATCGCTGGTCTGTGACAAGGGTAAAGGGTCTTCCAATAAGAAAGTGTTTCCACTTTCTCAAAGATTCTACTATTGCATACGCTTCTTTTTCCACTGATGAGTGCCTTCTTTCGCTTTGCGATAGTGTCCGGGAAAAGAAAGCCACAGGCCGGCCATCTTGATTAAGTGTAGCTGCTATAGCTATGTCAGACGCATCTGTCTCCACTGTTAGCGGGCGAGTGTAATCAATGGTGTACACGGCGGATTCCTCGAGCTCGTCCTTTAGGTTCTGGAATGCTTGTTTGACTTCCTCAGGGACAGGAAATCGTTTATTTCTAGCTAAGAGGCTGATTTTGTCTGAGAAGTTAGGAATCCATAGAGAATAATAAGCCAGCAGGCCCACTATTCGTTTCTGTTCTCGCAGGTTCGACGGAGCATTTAATTCCCGCAAGGCTGTGAATCTTTCAGGGTCAGGCTTGAGCTGACCTTTAGATATTTCGTATCCCAGCAGTCTGACGCTATGTGTTCCTATCTCACTTTTAGCTTCGTTGAAGGTAATGCCATACTTCTGAGCTACTTTGAAGAATCTCTGCAGGTTTCTATCATGAGATTCATTATCATGTCCACAGATGGTCACATTGTCCACATAAGCGAATGTATTTTCTAGTTGCTCATCTTCGATTATTTTATCTATGGTTCGCTGGAAACAAGCCACTCCATTTGTAACTCCAAATGGAATTCTTCGAAACTGGTAAAGTCTACCCCCAGCCTCGAAAGCTGTATATGGCCTTTCTTCTTCTTTAATCGGGATCTGGTGATAAGCATTTTTGAGGTCCAGAGTGCTGAAGACAGAAAACTGTGATATCTTCTCCGCTAATTCATCCATTCTTGGCATGGGATAGGCGTCTAGAAGCGTAAATCTGTTGATCGTCTGGCTATAGTCAATAACCATACGTCTTTTGTGCCTCTCATTGGATGTTATTAGAACCTGTGCCCTCCAGGGGGACTTTGAGGGTTCTATTACTTCTTCTTTGAGTAGTCTCTGAATCTCAGCATTAATAAACTTAGAGTCCAGTAGTGAGTGTCTGCGTGACTTAGTTGCCACTGGGGTGCAGTTTGGAGATAAGTTACCAAAAAGACTAGGCGCCTCTACTTTGGCTGGTCTAAGGGTACTTACGCACAGAGGTGGTCTCTTCCCACTAAAGGGAATCTGTAGATTCTCGTGTAGGCTTATGAAATCCAAACCTAGAATAACATCTGAACACAATCCATCTAAGAGTGACAGTTTAATATTTTCATATTTTTCATCTTTGAGTTGAATGGTAGCAAAGATATGGCCTTCAGTAACTCGAGACAGGTGAGTAGAAGCCATAAATATTCTGTCCACGGAGGTTTTTATCGGCCATTTGTGATTCCTGGCAACTCGAGCTGCCACGTAACTCTCACAGCTTCCAGTGTCTATCAAGGCTTTAAGTGGCACCCCATTGAGAAGAATCAAGGAGGTTGATTTGCCTAGTCCTAATGAGTGCAACGTAGCGAGGGCAAATGCTGTAGATTTTCTTGACTTGCAAGATCTCTGAAAATGTCCCTTCTTGCCACACTGATTACATGTGGCTTCACGTGCGGGGCACTCATTACGAGGATGTCTTCCTCTTCCACAGAAGTAACACTTGATAGATATAGCGCTTACCTCTTGTCTTGTTTGAGTCGAATTAATCGAGGCTCGTAGATCAGGCAACTGGGGAGCGACAGGATCAGCAGGGTGTTCTCTTACAGCATTTGTAGTAGCCCCACTAGTGGTTTCTGACTGTGACTCGTACAACAACGAATGTTGATAGGCGTGTTCAAGTACTCTGGCTTCCTCAAATGCATCCTTTAACTTTAAATCTGTTTTCTCAAGGAGGCGTTTTCTAATGCTGTTAGAGGCAATACCTGTTATGAATGCATCGCGTATGGACTCGTCACGATGTTGCTCAGCTGTCACGGCTTTGAAGTTGCAATCCTTGGATAGACTGCGGAGTTTTTGAAGAAAGGCGTCAACGCTTTGACCCTGTTCTTGTCTGCACGTGGCTAACTTGTGCCTTGCGAAGACCTCGTTATTGGGTTGCACATAGATGTCGTTTAGTGACTGGATCGCTTCCTCATATGTTTCTTTGTCACTAATCATCTGGTACACCGATGGCGAAATGTAGTTAATTAGTAGTTTCTTGTTATCTACATTTTCCATAGTAACTACAGACAAAAAGTTTTTAAATGTTTCGTACCAGTGCAGCCACTTTTCTTGTGCTTGAGGTGCGGTAGGTTCCACATCGAACCTTTCAGGCCGAAGTAGTCTATCCATGTTTAGACAGATTCAGTGAAATAAATTGTTGTACTTAATAATAACAATACCATGTTACATTCAAAGCTTTATTTCACTGAATGACAAACAACTACACACATAGTAGAGTTCACAACACGGACTACGAAATACGGTCAGTACAGGTTAACAAGTGTAACAAACACTAAGGGGTGACAATCCAAATAAGCAAATTCACGACAAAGAAATTAAATGCAGTTTGTTAAATTTGCATTTTCACTTTGATTTCAGTGATTTTTTTTACTTTTCTTTATCTTGTAATTTTTAAAATTAATTTTCATTTCTTTTTTTTTTTTTTTTTTTTTTTACAAAGCTTTCTGTGTTATTTGCTCTATATTATTTTTTAAGGAATCATTTTATTTTTGTTAACAGGCTCCTACCGTTATTCTGTTCTGGACTAATTATCTCTGTCGTGACTTTGATTGTAACTTCACAGTGTAACTGACCTCAAAAAAGCATGTGGCCCCACATCTGTTTCCTAATAATAACCCTGATTACAAACATTCAAGGTGCATAGTATTTATTGATTTATAAAAAGTAACAAAAATAGCTAGATTTTAAAGTATAGGTTGACTCTATTTGTGTATAACGCCTTGCAATATAATATAAATATAAATATTGGTAGTCCTATATATATATATATATATATATATATATATATCTATATCTATATATATATATATATATATATATATATATATATATGTTTGGCTTCCGAACTTGGGGACCTAGGTTCGAATCTTGGTGAAGACTGGGATTTTGAATTTCGGGATTTTTAGGGCGCCCTTGAGTCCACTTAACTCTAATGGGTACCTGACTTTAGTTGGGGAAAGTAAATGCGGTTGGTCGTTGTGCTGGCCACATAACACCCTGTTCGTTAACCATTGGCCAGAGAAACAGTTGACCTTAACATCATCTGCCCCATAGATCATGAGGTCTGAAAGGGAAACTTTACTATATATTAATTATGTCCACTTTAGTACTATTAACATTTGAATTGTGATATTGTTAAAATGGTATGATAATTAAGCAACACCAAACTCATGTCCACAAGAGCACAAGTCTTGTGTGTGTTTGACTTTAGTAAAAAATCTTCCTTTCAAATGTTTAGTTTACTATTAAAGACATGACAACCTCGTTAACCGTGGGCCACAGAAAGAGATGACCTTTTAGATCTTAAGTCTGAAAAAAAAATTTGGGGGGGGGGGACGCTTATACGTCTATATATAGGATTTAACTTTGCTTTTATTTTAATTTTTGTAGGTATAAAATAGGTTTAACACAGGAACAGGTGCCCTATACATCATCTGCCCAATAGACCACAAGGTCTGAAAAGGGAAATTGACTTGTACTTACATTATTGTGTTTGTCAGAAACTTTAGAGCAAAGGTATCATTGTGCATTGGTCCTAGTAAATATAATAAGAAATATGTGCTAGTAGGTTGACTTTAGTTGACTTTGATGCTTCTATCTATATAGAAAAAGTTTTGTTTTTTTTTAGTTTTTAGCCTAAATTCATAAGTCGACCAGTCGTTTCGATGTGCATGTGACCCAATTTACCTGAGATGAGCTCTGGTTGGGAACAGAGCAGGATGGGCCAGTCCTCCCATAGTGCTCTGGCCAGAAACTATCATGAGTAGTGTGTACTTGATACTCAATCATAATGTTTGCCTCATATAATTTTTGTGATTAATTTAATACGATAGAAGTAAATATCGGCAATTTTCTGAACGCTGTATTGAAGTATAGAGCTATTGTCCTTTACCATATATGTCACGCTGGGGGCTTCGGTTTTTTT